>NC_136482.1:168445462-168707962 GCF_053919585.1 Euprymna scolopes
AGGAAGGGGGGAGAGAGAGAGAGGAAGGGGGAGAGAGAGAGAGGAAGGGGGAGAGAGAGAGAGGAAGGGGGAGAGAGAGAGAGGAAGGGGGAGAGAGAGAGAGAGGAAGGGGGAGAGAGAGAGAGAGAGGAAGGGGAGAGAGAGAGGAAGGGGGAGAGAGAGAGGAAGGGGGAGAGAGAGAGAGGAAGGGGGAGAGAGAGAGAGAGAGAGGAAGGGGAGAGAGAGAGAGAGAGGAAGGGGGAGAGAGAGAGAGAGAGAGAGGAAGGGGGAGAGAGAGAGAGAGAGAGAGAGGAAGGGGAGAGAGAGAGGAAGGGGAGAGAGAGAGGAAGGGGAGAGAGAGAGGAAGGGGAGAGAGAGAGGAAGGGGAGAGAGAGAGGAAGGGGAGAGAGAGAGGAAGGGGAGAGAGAGAGGAAGGGGAGAGAGAGAGGAAGGGGAGAGAGAGAGGAAGGGGAGAGAGAGAGGAGAGAGAGGAAGGGGAGAGAGAGAGGGAGAGAGAGGAAGGGGAGAGGGAGAGAGAGAAGGAGAGAGAGAGAGAGAAGGAGAGAGAGAGAGAGAGGAAAGGGAGATCTTTTATATGCAAATAAAGGCACTCTTTAAAAGGCTCAACCAAGGTTAGTAAAAAATATAAACAAACTCTCCCTTTTCTAAATTAAATCATACAAAAAGTCTGTTTAGACAAAAATAAAGACACATGCCTTGTTTGAAATACTAGAACACGTTTGTGAATTTCGATGTTGCTCTAAGTAGTTTTCTTTGCTCTGCAGATGTTACTGTTCGACTTTCACGTTTTAAATCGATTGGGTGGGTGGGGCTAAATTATTGCCGATATTTTAAGTATAATTAAAAAATAAATAAAATGTAAAAATAAATTAAAACCGTTTCGAATTTAAAAATAAATAAACGACGCGTCGACGCGAATGTTGAAACGTTATCTCAATATCGACAATGAGTGTTTTCACCAAATGAAAATAATTTGAGAATTTCCACAAGACGATACGGAATTTTTTAAAACTACAATAAATTTTTTTTAAAACTTTGTTTTTCCTATTACACTTGAGATTGTTGTACTATGAAAGCACATTTTCAATAATTCATTGAAATGTTTATTTTTATGGATTTTTTTTTTATTCGCTTTTATTTTTAATGTTTTTTTTTTAGATGAAATTGTCGATATGATGGGGAAAAATGGGCACTGCAAATTTGAGATTCTTTTTAAACTAAAATGTTTTAACGCAATGAGCTTTCGGCGTATTAAACAAATTTTAGTACTTATGCAAAAATACGGATCGTGCTGAAAAACATTTACAAAACCATTCTTAAAACATGGGGAGAGGGTCTTTTTTATAACCATTCTGTAGTTTCATTTAAATTAACTAAATTGGTATATTTTACGATCCACACATTCAAAAAAAAAAAAGTGGTCAAATCAAATATATAACAAAGAAAGGTACCTTATGCACTTGTGTTACCGTGCTGAAACATTTAAAAAGCCATTCTTAACATGGGGAGGAGGAAAGTGTTTTGTAATTATTCTGTACTTTCATGTAACAATTTAATCCAAAATATCGTAAAATTTAGATTTTAAAAAAATTATAGCACGGTAACATAGGTTATTAGCTGGATAAGTTTTTAGTGTCTGTACTTTATCTACAATGTTTATGCGGCTCGAAAAACAAATAATGTCGAGCGGTACACGAACATAAGAAAAAAAAAAGAAAGAAATGGCCGAATAACAAATACATTGCGGCGTACCGACCGCTCGATTTGATTTTCGAGCTGAATAAACATTTTACATCAAGTAAAAACATTAAAAACTTACCTAGGTAAAGAAGAGTAACCTCCTACCTTCCCTTTGGTAACATTTATGTGTTAGATATTTTTTTTTTTTACCACTTTTTCGAATTGCTTGCAAAACATACCCAACGAAAGATATCGTAAGAATTGGTTTTAACTTGAAAATAAAAGCAAGATCCTTATTCTACATAAGTAGTGAAATTTTAATTAATTTCATTTGTTATGTTTTTTTGTTTAACTGATGGAGCTGATTTGTCCATGGACAGATCAGCAGCTCCAATGTATTGTTATGATTGGGCTCCAAGGCAACGCATTTTAGTACCTACGCAGAGAAACACATTCTTCACATGGGGAGGGTGTTTTGTTTGTAACTACGCTTTCACCTAAACATTAAACAAAATGATGTTTATTAAAATTGGCACTTATGGCGGACATTAAAGATAAAGAAAATACAGAAAACTGTACGATTGTACGCACTCGTAAGAGAACAAAGATGTCATATTCTAAAAATCACGTAACTTTTGATCAACTAGTTTATTTTTTATTGAAAAATCAAAGTTTATGAGTCGCAGTGTTTTCGTCTGGCATGATGTAATTCGATGAAATAAATAAGTGAGAGACAACTCAAACCAAAGTATCGTGGAAAAAAATAAGCCTTTTGTTCAATACTGTTTAGTAGTAAAATCGCTAAAAATCCCAAGTTTTGATTTTCTTGTATTAAAAAAAAAAAAAAAAATAGTTGGTTGATTTACGTAATTTTTGGAATATGACATCTACGTTCTGTAACGACTACGCACATCATTCAAACTTTTCTGTATTTTCCTTACTTTTGGTTATCGCCATAAGTGCCAATTTGAATAAGTACCAACAATAGATACCGACTGCTGCAAAGAATGCAGTGATCCGCGCTATTTTTTAAATCGTATTTCCAAGTTTTGTTTTTTATTTTATTCAATTGTAAGGTTAAAGTACAGAATAGGTACAAAACACCCTCCCCATGTTAAGAATGGCTTTTTAAATAATATTATTTACGTCCGGATCACTCTCTGCAATAGTACCAACTTGAATTTAACTTGGAAATACTATTTAAAATATAGCACAGTCCACAGTAGTACCTTCTTCTTCACTGCATTTTTAGTCATTTAGTTTTTGGTTCTATCAACAACAAACAATAACAAACAACAACAAAAGGATTTAAAGATTCCCATGGCGCCCTAGGTGTAAATATAAACAATACCTGTTATTTTTGTTTTATCTGTTTTTTGTTTTATCTGGGTTTTTTTCTGTGAAAAGTTAGAAGTCACAAGTAGTGACGTGTAAGTGTGTGTGTGTGTGTGTGTTTAATACATACCACTTAATGAAAAAGACAGATGTACTGGCAAAGAATGAGTGAACGATCTTCCAAAGGGTCCATCATCCGGCGTACTAGAGTCGGAGTCCGGCGACATGGCTCCAAGTAAATTGATTCCTGGCCCGACACCAGCCGAGCCGTTATTGTTCGGTATACTGAGGGACGGGGAATGACCAGTGGCCGGATGGAAGCTGCCAAGACTTCGGGCTCGAGCCCGGGCGGTGGTAGACTGTTCGCTGCCCCCAACTCCACTCCCGGGGGGTTGCCCACCCGCACTCGCCGTGCCACTAGAGCCACTCGGCTGACCACTACCGGAATAGGTCCTTAACCGGGGGCCACTCGAACTCTGTTTCGCCCCCATTATAATCGGAGATTCTTTTTTTTTTGAGAGAGAGAAAGAGGGGGGGTAGTTATTTATTAAATAAAATTTATGATCCTTTTTTTTTTTTTTTTTTTTTTTTTTTTTAATTATTTTCTTTTCTTTGTGGTCCCAAAAATAGTAAATTCAAAGTTCTTGGCAAACTCAAAATAAAAAATAAAAAAAGCACTTTAAGCTGGATGTTCAACGTTATTTGTTAGAAATAGCAAAATATTACGAATTAGTTTAATATATGTAATAGCTGAGGGAGAGAAAGAAAAAAGAAAATAGACAAATTAAATAAACATATTGAAATCAAATTAATTTTAGAGTCTGACTCAATACGGATTGTTTTTAAAAATGAAACGCAAAAATGGGGACGGTATTATTATTATTATTGTAGAAATTCCGGTCCTTGGGTGTTTAATCGAACTATATGGCTAATAATATTTTGTCGTCAAACAAAAATATATGTACGTATATATATACATATAAGTATACTGTTATGCTCTCTTTGTGTAGAAATAAATAAGCAATAGCTGCGAATTTATTGCGAATGTACACACAGGAAAGTGAATAACGAAAAAAAAAACAACACTTCTCTTTTTGTTGTTTGTATATATGCTGGTCAGAACGCAGCCAGATTTAACGGGTTCGAAATCATACGACTGTCGAAGAAGAGGCAGGAGTTGACTGTGATAATCCTAATATGAATTCTGTGATAGCCAGAAGTTCCAGTTTTCTTGTCACTATGACGCCAGTCGCACAAAGGTGTTCCTTTTTAGCAGCGAGTGAAACGGCCGCCATGTTTGCTACCAACTGAGCGCTGCTGCTCCTCCTGCTGCTTGGTTTGGTTAGTCGTGACGTCAGGCGAACACGTGACCACACCTGGCGACGGCGGCTGAGAAAAATGATCGCATCTCCTGATCGTCGTCATCCGCCTCCTCCTAACATAATCCCTATTTACTTGCCTCCCCACGAGAGCAGAGTTAAACACGAGGTTAGTTTTTAATGGGGAGAGAAATCAATCTAACCTCAAAACGGGACAGGTTGGATTTAGTACAAAAATTATCTCAGTCTAAACCAGTTTCTCCTCCTCTAACTGAGGACAAAACAAATACCATACCTTGATCCTAGCCCAGCAGCGGCATGGTTAGATACAGGTACAGTTTATAGTGAGGATCCAGTTCTCTCCAAAAAGGGTACTCTGTCCATCTATAGACATTGCCTGATCAGCACTGTTGGGTGCTTCAGCCAACAAGCAATAACACCATTCCTGCTCCGAAAGAAGGAGACAAAAACCAATTAACTCTTTGCGTCTCTGAAAAGGAGATGATAATGCCTGGGAGGATGGCATATAGAAAAAGTTGAATTGATCAACATTCATTAGCGTTTGTTGAAGGCAGTTGATGTCAGCATAGTTAGGAGATGGATTTGTTGATTTCAGAATGACGACAGAGATGTGAGTGACAAAACACCCTACGGACTTTTATGACTGAGGCATCAAAAGAAGCTGTCAAAATTGCATTGAGAATGTTAGTGACTATGTAGGAAAATAAATTTTAGAGCACAAAAAATCGCTTGTTTTAATGGTACCACTCCCATCTTCGTAGCTCTTGGATTTATAAAAAGATAGGAGGCCATACTTTTGGGACGGCCTTTGTAAACAGGCATGCATAATAATTTGGTCTATTCCCTATAACTAGTTGCAATCACAACAACACCGCATTCACTCTATGGACCTAATCTATTTAAAATATCCCCAGATGAGAGGAATCTATTTACAATATGTACAATTTCTTCTTTTTTTTTTTTAACAATAATGAGGTATGAAGTATGATGTGTATGAAATATGAGGGATGAGATGGTAGTGCGTACGATATATGAGGATGATGGGTGGGGGTAATGAAAGACCTAAAACACCCCAAAATGAAGAAAAATAACACTAATGAAAAATAAACAAACCAAATAAAATGTTAAGTGATGTTGTGTCAGCGAGGAACTACCTACCTATCTAGTTTTGAAAGACTTCCTGTTTTCCGGCTCTCATTGAAAACAAGGGAGCCTTACCTAAGAGGGATTGGGCAACAACTAAAGACAAAATGCCGGGGGGGGGGATCATAGGGATGTTCCATAGAGAACGTACCTCCCCGTCTGATTGCTGCAGCAGGTTCGACGCAGTCCTCTCCACTAATTCCCGATAAAATGCCCTTCTGGGCTGTGCAAGGTAACTGGACCTCAACAATACTCCAAGTGCAGCTCGGCATTCTTTTAGGAACTGCAATTCATTTCTTGGTCTATATCAGGCTTCGACCAAGTGATCGGAGATAAGGTTGGGAAAAGCTGCACAACCGTAGGACCCCACGCAGACTCCATCGTCAGAGTTCTACTCAGAAATGCCAACCTTTCGGCATTTTTACAGCTTGCTAAGTCTGGAATCACCAAGCTCCCATCAACCGGACGTTGAGTACAGATCAGTCTATGGACAAGGGTCTTATGGCCATTCCACAAAAGGGAGAAGAGCACACACGTTAAAGCCCCTAGGCAGCCCACAGGCAGAGGAAGTACAGCCAGTTGGTAAATGGTTGATTGGAAAGATGAAAGTAGCACATGCTTCCACTCTATCTTTAAGGGAAAGTCCCCTTTGAAGCCAAGTCCCAACCGATGCTTCGACTTTTGTCTTTACTTCCAACCAATTTTTCTCACACTGGAGACCTGGTTCAAACCACACTCCAAGAATATAAACCGGGGCATTGGTACAGCCAAATGTGGCAGGCAGTGCAAGCATCCCTGCCAAGCGACCAACCCCAGGCCAACGGACTTAATGAGATTGGCAACGGTCCCTGTAATTTCTTCATATTGTTTGAGTACCTTAATTACTGCAATAACGTCATTAGAATTCGACACACACATGGTAACATCATCGACAAATGCGGTAACCCATGCTCACACACTACCAGGAAGAGCAATACTGAGCAGGGCCAGTCTAATCACCCTCATCCTCAGGCTGTGCAGAAATGGTTCTAACATTAGGACGTAAAGTAGGGGCGACAATGGGCACCCCTGACACACCAACCGGGAAACCACAAGCAGTGCCAACAATCATACCCCTTTGATCTGCACAACTGCCATCAGCCGAGCATACAAAAAGAGTAAAATCATCTAACCCCTCAACATGTGTGTCCTTGTTCTTCAGAAGTGTGACCATGCCTTTAGTAACCTAACCCAGAATATATCCCATGTCAAACCAGTGGTTAAACATACCCGTCAAGATTGGAACAAACATGTGCAACAGCCTCAAGTAAAGCTTGTAGGGCAGACCATCAATTCCTGGTGACCTGTAGTAGGTGACCTGCTTAATAGCAGCAACTACCTCACACTCTGCAACCTGACCATTAGTGTCTGTGTGTGTACATTTCCCTACACAATAACTGTTAATTTTAAGTCTACAGGCTTTTGGTCTTCTCTTCTGCCTTCTCTTTCTTTCCGTCATACCGAGTCTGTTGGTGTAGCTCCCTAGTTGCATCTGTCACATCAGTTTGGGAACTGCTGATACACCCTCCTAATCACATGGTGAGGGTCTGGGGGGTAGGTAGCCCCTTTATACTCTTTGATTGGATGCAAACGTCACATAAAAAAAAGAACATAAATCTGCTCAATACGAAACTGCCAGAACAAAAGCTAAAACAATCATCTAAGAATACCAACTTGAACAATACCAAAGAAGAAATGAATAAATTAAAAACACTTTCAACTGACAAACAGTATTATACTGATCTAAAAAAAGACTACAAAGCAAACCAAAGTTAGAGGCAGGGATAAAAAATGATAACATTTTAACTGACAAAGATAAAATTTTAGAACATTGGGTTGAATTTGATAAAGAATTGTATAACGATACCTTATCTGATACCAATATCATATACTTGGAGTATTGTTGCCACATCTGGGCTGGTGCATCTACCACCAGTCTCTCCCTCTTGGATAGGGTTCAGAAAAGGGTCTGCAATCTAATAGGCCCCACTTTGTCAACTAAGCTCCAACGCCTGTCCTATCACCACAATGTTGCATCTCTGGGCCTGTTTTACAAATGAATAGAAAGTGCTTTGATGAACTGGTTGCACTTGTGCCTCCTCGGCGTACGTATCCCTGACAAATCTGCTTAGCAACAAAATCTCACCCCTTCATTATTGAGGTCCATAAATGCCAGAAAGCTTTCTATTCTGTTAGTTTCTTCCCTCAAACAGCTAGACTTTGTAGTTACCTTCCTGCTACTTGCTTCCCTGACTGCACTGATATGCAGAAGTTTAAATGTAATGTAAACCAACATTTTGTTAATCTTTCCTCGGCCTGGTCCAAAATAGTAGCCCCTTACATCCAAGTGGCGATATGCCTTGTTAGAAGTGAAGTGAGTATATATATATATATATATATATATATATATATATATATATATATATAGAGAGAGAGAGAGAGAGAGAGAGAGAGAGATAGATAGATAGATAGATAGATGAATTTCAGTATGATCTAGAACTATTTAGAATGTGAAGTTGAAAACACCATTTGTGAACTGAATCTAAGGAAAAGTGCTGGATTAGATGTCATATAATCTGAAGATATGAAATCAGGTGGGAACCTCTTGTGAAAGCTCTATTACACCTGCACAACCAGATACTAAGATCAGGACAAATAGCAGAGAAGTTCAGATAAGCCTTCATTGTGGTTAAGCATAAGAAAGGTTGCAGGATGAAATTACATCTCCAGGGTGAGTTACAGGAAACGGATGTTTTTAGAACGCTCCTTGCTCTCCTTGCAGAGTTTTGTTTCCTTAAAAACATCCGTTTTCTGTAGATGTGACTATATAAGATGATTGGACTACTATATATATATATATATATATATATGTTTTATTTTTTTAGTACCGTTTTATCTATTTGGTTACATATGTTTCTGTAAGGTCTGACGATGCTGTTAGGTCGTAAACACGGCCCAACATCCGAAACATATGAAACCAAACAGATAAAACGCTAATAAAAAATAAAAAACATATTTGCTCTGCAATAGTATTGAGCACTCTCTTCAGGTTTTTACTAATTACCATATATATATATATACACATATATATATATATATATATATATATATATATATAGTAGTCCATTCAGCTTATATAGCCACATCTACAGGGTGAGTTACAGAAAACGGAAAAGCAAAAGTATACCCGTCGTTGACTGGGTTCAAAAACAGCCTACAGAAAATGGACTCTGATTTATGAAAGTATGATAGGTTATGAAAAGGAAGGGTTATAATGAGATAGCTTCGAATTTGGGGGTATCAAAACCAAAGCAAAATATAATGAAAGTAAAAATAAAATAGATAAACCCCATAATTTATTATACCATACCTGTTCACACTGAAACACATATCACAATATTCTGTGGATCTATATTAAAAAACCTTGCTAAACTTTGTGACATATTTCCATTCTATGGAGGTCAGGCACAAACGAACGCCCCATAATTTTATTATACCATATTTCTTCAAACTGAAACATAATTATCAAAGCATACTTATGTAGATAGATATGAAAAGTCTTTATTAAAGTTTGTGCCTATTTCCATTCTATGGAGGTCAGGCGCGAATGCAGACCCCACAATTTTATTATACCATCCCTATTTAAATTAAAACATACTTATCAAAGTATTATTATGTACGTCTATAACAAAAACACTTGTAAACATTTTTTTAAATTTTTTATTTCCATACTTTATGGACCAGGCGCGAACGCAGACCCCACAATTTTAATGAACCACTGTTCTGCCAGATCAAACATACCCATTCCTGTGTCTCGATACATCTTCTATCATTATATGTAATCAGTTTTTTAAAATAGTCAACCATATAGGAGCCTACTCGTGACCAGACACACACACACACACACACACACACACACACACACATACACACACACACATTCATATATATATATATATATATATATATATGTATACTGCGTGAGTCACGGGAAATGGATATATTTTTTTTTTAGTAAATAAAACTTTGTGAGGAGAGCAAGGCACATTCAAAAACATCCGTTTCCTGTGACTCACCCTATACAAACTTTTCATCAGCATCATCAGCATCATTGCATCATTGCTGTATTAAGCGAGACCTCTATGCCTCTTTTCTCACACCACTGGCTGCATATCAACCGAGAAGATGAACACTAAAAGTGATTTCCTTGTTGCAAATTATTGAGAAGTCAATTTAGTTCAGTAATCCTGTTCATACAGACTACGTTGACTTCATGAAGGCTTTTGATAGCATAAAGCTTGAAGGATCTACTCCCTATATTTTGCCCCCTGTAAACCCTGTGTATTGCTTTATTGCAGGTCAATATTTTTTTAATTTTGAAATTACTATGGAACACAGAGAAGTGAAATTTGGTACACTGGAAGAGCAAAAGAAGTTGCTTTATTTCTCTGATTTTTGATGGATTTGAACAAATATTTTGAAAGTAATGCTTATTTTTCTATTTTCTGGTGATTTTAAGTGTGTATCAGTTTATTGCAAGTGCCTAAAAATATATATTTTCGGCAATAAAACAATATTTTAACTTCATATTTCTATTTATATGAAATAAAGAACCTATCTAACCTAAATAAAAAAACATATCCAGTAAGAATATTAACCAAAAGCAAGAACGAATTTCACATTATTTTGTTTAAAGAAATATTTATTTATCAACATGCTAAATATATCATTTTGAATAGCCTCTTATCAACTGATGATGTCAATCGGCAGATTTGTGATGATGTGATGTTATAGGAAACTTTCAAAATCTTCCTCCAAAATTCATCTTTCGACGAAAATTGAACACCTCCTCCGTCAGGGTTTGGACATGGTTCCAAAATGGTAGCCCTATATGTTCAAGGGTTCATGTGCCTTGTTTAAGTTGAATAGGAATTTTTTTTTTTTAAATTTTAAATAATAGTAAATGGTTTTATTATCCACATGTTTCCATATTTGGGATTTTCTTTCTTTAGGAAAGAAAATTAAAAAATTTTGTCAGTTCAACTGGAATAATGTTCCCATTTGTCTGTGGCGTATCAAAAACTTTCCACGATTTGACTGGCAGTTTGTCGGGTTAAGGTATCTAAGGAAACACTAGAAGAAAACCTCCAATCTGTAGTGGAATGGGGACAGAAATGGATGATCACATTCAATACTGCCAATACTAAGCTTGTTTCCTTAAATAATTACAAGAAACCACCAATAGTTATGGCTAAAGATACATCATCTGAAGGTACTTCTTTCAAACTCTTTGGCTTAATATTCACAGAGAACATGAGTTGGAGCAGATACATCGAGAGCATTGCCAAGGCTGCTATGAAGAAGGTAGGCTCTCTCTACCGTGCTAGAAAGTTACTTATGCCTGAAAGTACCCTGTACCTCTACAAGACCACGATTCGTCCATGTATGAAGCATTGCTGTCACATTTGGGCTGGTGCATCACTCCTGGACAGGGTTCAAAAGAGAGTCGCCAATCTGATAGGTCCTGAACTGTCATCTAAGCTTCAACCTCTGTTTCTGTTCCATTGATGAAATGTTGCATCCCTCTGCCTGTTTTACAAGTATTTTAATGGTGGATGCTCGAACAAGCTACAAGCCCTTGTACCTCCTCGACATAAATACCCCCAACGAATCCGACAAGTGGCAAAGTCCCACCCCTACACAGTAGAGATCCCTAGATGTAAGAAAGCCTTTTATTCTAATAGTTTTTTTTTTCTCCAGAACTGCTAGACTTTGAAATTCCCTTCTGGTTTCCTGCTTTCCCAACTGTACTGACATGCAGAAGTTCAAGTGTAATGTGAACAGACATCAGTATCCCTTCAATTCATGTCCCTGATAGTAGCCCGCTACATCAAAGTGGCGCTGTGCCTTGTTTGGAGTGAAAATGTAATAAAAAAAAAAAAAACATAAGAGCATCTAATGTATCGCCTATTGTTCCTTGATAGGTTTAAACTTAGGATTGTCTCCCTTTAATATATAAAGTTATAAGCTCCGACTGAGGAGCAATCTTTGAACCAACAAATATAAATAGAGGATACATAAATGTCCTAAAACGAATATATGATGATTCCACTACACTTTGGTCAAGATCAAAGTGTAGTATCTGTTCCGACAGATACTGCGAGCTATGACTAGCTAGGACTAGCTATGACTAGCAAAGACCAGATGTGGGGGCAACCCCACATGCCTGACCTTTAACCAGCTCCCATTTCCCACCTCTCGGGAGCTGGTCCCCTTTTTTCCTTCCCCCTCCCTTCACTCCTCACATTAAAAATCGGCCTTGTGCCTAATTTGCTCGGTGGGGGAGCAAATAAATACCATCAAAGTGTAGTATCTGTTCTTCAGATGCTGCACTTCTATTTCTTGTTCTCTTTCGGTGGAGGAGAAATCCTTCACGACTGAGACAATTTTTATTTTTGTACCTTTTCTCCACGTTAAAAAACGACCCTGGTGTCTAACTCTGTCCCGTGGGGAGGCATAGTAAATAGGTACACAAATCAAGACTGACATCGAAAGCACCAGGTCAGTAAAAATTTTAGAAGAATTAAACAAGCAACAAGACATTCCTCCACTATTGCTTTTCTGCATTGTGATAGCCACAGTAATACAGAAATATGAATCATATGTGATATATCAGGGTTCATTATCGGTGGCCGCATAATTTCTAATCTCTCTTATGCGGAGCATCCCAAAAGTAATGCCTTCTATTTTTTATTCTGCCTGAATGAATCAGAGAGGATTGCAAATTACATTGTTATGATGACTGAACTTATGCATTCATGATCTGAAAGTTTCATCTCTCTGTTGCAGATATTGATGATATGAGACTCTAAGAGAGCAACCTCTGTCATGAGCGTGGGTCAGAAGCAGAGATGCATCATTGAATTGCTGGCAAAAGTGCATTGAGAATGCTGGTGACTTCGTAGAAAAATAAATTCTAGAGCACAAAAGGTCACTCGTTTTTATAGTACCACTTCTGTCTTTGTAGTTCTTCAACTTTTTGAGGTAAAAAAAAACATAGGCAGCTACTTTAGGAACGGCCCTCGTATGTTGATGATATTGCACTAACAATTCTCAGAAGCAACTCAAAAATTCCTTGATTGACAAGTCAAATACTCTGCAGAAGTAGGACTTTATATGAATGCAGCAAAACGAAATGAATGACAACCAATCCACACAGCAATCTTATTCTCATTATTGATAGCAGCACCATCGAACAAGTAAAAATTCTTGTATAGATTTGGTATAAAATATTGTTGGCTAATAATGGAATAGCAGCTGTTAAACAGCAAACACATCCAGGATGAGCAGCCTTTGAAAAAACACAAAGTATTATTGACTTTGAGAAAAGTGCTGTATAACATTAAAGGTAGAATTTATAATATTTTCTCTCGGCTATAATTCATGGCCTGTAGTGCATGAATTGGACAAGGATGGAATACTGTTGCCATATCTGGGCAGGAGCTGCTAAAGACAGCCTATCCTGCCTTGACAGAGTACAAAATAGACTTTGTGGCTTAGTGGGGGATGCCCTTTTCTCTACCCTGCAACCTCTCTCCCACAGAAGAGAAGTTGCGAGCCTGTCCTTGTTTTATCGTTATTTCCATGGCAGATGCTCGTCTGAACTCCAATCTCTGGTCCCCCCTCGCCAATCTTTCACGAAAAACACCCGTCTAGCTGAATCCACTGTGAAAAATTTCCCCCACTCTATATCTGTGCCTAAATCAAAACGCAGATTCCATGAACAAAGCTTCTTTCTTAGAACTGCACGCCTGTGGAACTCTGTTCCGTCTGCCTGCTTCCCTCCGGACTACAACTTGGATGTCTTCAAGTCCAATGTTAACAAATTCCTAATGAACCGCCCCCTTAAGTAAACATTTCAGCAAATCTCCTCACTAACGTAATGTACTTGCAATAACCCTTATCCCTGAGTGGCTTCCGGGCCTTGATAAGTGGTAATCATTGTGTAAAAAAAAAAAAAAAGAAAAAAAAACAAGTTCATCGCTGTTGAAAATAGAAACATTTCAAAGTCATATGATGAGATTCATGAGTGATAGCAGAATCACAAATGACAACTTCATCAGATTACAATACCAGTTATTCCAGTAATCAAGAGCAAGGTACTAAAACTCTTTGGCCATCTCAAAATAAAAAATAAATAAATAAAATTTAAATAAAAAAAATAGGTATGAAGGGTTAAGAAGGATTGGAGGACCGAGGAGAAAAAGCACTAACCAGACCTCCACTGAAGGAGCGCAAAGAGTATTAAAACCTCAAGAAGGCATATTGCTACTCAAATTCCAGTGAAAACCGATGATCATTGCCAGCAAGGAATCAATGGTAAGCGACTGTTGTAATAACACAAAGGTTATCAAATAAGGTGGAGAGTACTGGAAATCTAGGAAAATTTGTCGTCATCCAGAGTTCAGGAAACACCAATTATTATCAGTGAGTAATCTTTGAAGATGATCTGTGTGAGAACTCCTAGTGAGTATGAATAATAATGATAATAATAATAAGAACAAGACTGAAATAATAAAAAAAATCTGAGATTGATTATGTAAGACAAGGCTTCCCAAGGTGGGCTCCATGCAGCCCTGTGGCTCAGTGAGTGAGGCTGAGGGGCTCCAGAAGCCCTTTCTTAAAGAAAACTAAATTCTTTATATGGAGAATTTAAATTGCTGCAGACATTTAATTACTGACCTTTTTTTTTTTTACTGAAAAGACCTTTGATACATAACTAGGCCTATGACAATAGCATATTCCTTTCATTGTTTCGAGTATATATCCGACACAGTTAGACACAGTTAATCAACCAATAACCACATCACTCTATATAAAAGCATATAAGATATCAATGAATATACATTCGAGAGTCAAAACAATGAAAATAATATATTGTTGTCCCAGCCCTATGCATAACTATGGGTGTAAAGAGTTTCAGGATGGTTCATGAAAAAGAAAATAAAAAAAAAAATAAATTAAAAAAAAATGCAATAATTTTTGATGAATCAAAAACAAAAAGTGGTTATAAACATTATCATTAGTGTTAAAATTTGAAATTAATGTTTTTCATATCTATTTTAGAAATTATCTTCTTAGTGCTCCGTGAAAAACCTTTGCTCCACTCAGAGGCTCCGTGGTTCCCTGAAGTTTGGGAAACTCTGATATCAGAAGATATGCTTGGAAGGGATGATGGATGAAAAACGAAAACATGACAACATCTGTGTGTGGTGAAAGTTAAGTTTAAATCAGCTAAATTATGTAACAAAAACTGGAATCAATAGAAAGTACTTTCTCATGTCAGTGCGCAATCTTGTCTGACCAAACATAGCAAAACATAATAAAAATTTACAAAAAAAAAATAAAAATGAATAAATAAAAAAGTAAATTACAAAAACAAAATGAATAAATAAAGAAGTAAATTACAAAAAAAATGAATAAATAAAAAAGTAAATTACAAAAAAAAATGAATAAATAAAGAAGTAAATTACAAAAAAAAAATGAATAAATAAAGAAGTAAATTACAAAAAAAAAAATGAATAAATAAAGAAGTAAATTACAAAAAAAAAATGAATAAATAAAGAAGTAAATTACAAAAAAAAATGAATAAATAAAGAAGTAAATTTACAAAAAAAAAATGAATAAATAAAGAAGTAAATTACAAAAAAAAAATGAATAAATAAAGAAGTAAATTACAAAAAAAAATGAATAAATAAAGAAGTAAATTTACAAAAAAAAAAATGAATAAATAAAGAAGTAAATTACAAAAAAAAAATGAATAAATAAAAAAGTAAATTACAAAAAAAAATGAATAAATAAAGAAGTAAATTACAAAATAAAATGAATAAATAAAGAAGTAAATTTACAAAAAAACAATGAATAAATAAAGAAGTAAATTACAAAAAAAAAATGAATAAATAAAAAAGTAAATTACAAAAAAAAAAGAAGAAAAAGGTAGCCATGTACAAAAAGATACAAAATTTTATTCATTCAATCTTGGGTAATGTTGGGTAGCCCTGCTACTATCTTAAGGTCAATATATATAAAGTAAGACAGAAACCCTTAAACATGGATAATAGAATGTTTGAGGACGTACAGAATACTAAATAAGATTATCGATTTGATTATAAATACAATGAGAACATGGAAATCTGGGCAGGAGCTGCTAGAAAGAACTTGTCCTGCCTTGATAGAGTTCAAAATAGACTTCGTAGCCTCGTAGGAGATGTCCTGTTCTCTTCCCTGCAACATCTATCTCACAGAAGAGATGTTGCGAGTTTGTCTCTGATGTATCGTTATTTTCATGGAAAGTGTTCGATTGAGCTTCAGTCTATGGTCCCCCCTCACCTAACTTTCACAAGAAAAACTCGTCTAGCTGTAAACACTATCAGTAATTCCCCCCACTCTTTATCTGTGCCAAAACCTAAACGTAGATTCCATGAACAAAGTTTCTTTCTTAGAACTGCACGCCTGTGGAATTGTCTTCCATTTTCCTGCTTTCCGGCTGACTACAATATGGTTGTGTTCAAGTCTAACGTAAATAAGTTCTTGATGAGCCGTTCCATATAAGTTATCAAATTTACCAAATTTTCATTACTAATGATTACTATATTGTCCAATTTCTACTGTACACCCTTTAACCGTTATCCTTGAGTGGCCTCTTGGCCTTGATAATGTGGTGATGCCTATGTAAAAGAAAAAAAAAACTTGAACTGACGGCAAAGGACAATACATAACTGAGATTAAAATACAAAGAGGTCGGGAGTAATTGTCTGTATTTTTGAGATGAGGTGTTTTCATTGATTGAGATTGTCGGACTGACTTCCTCATCTTGGTTGTTATTGTCACAACGTTTCGGCCGTTTTCAGTCTGACAATCTCAATCAAAGAGGTCGGGACATTGCTAGTATATATGTATATTAAAGGTATGAATGCAAAACGCAATAAATCTAATCTGTGATGACAACGGTTCTCGCCAGATCACCGGTTTTATTATATTGTTCATCGAAACTCTAAAACTTAGAACGCATTTTTTTGTTTTCATTTTGCAATTCCTTCATTTTCTCTGCACATAACTATTCCTGTTAATTTCATGTGTCACTTCTGACTCTGGTTAAAATGTTGTGACATCTCTCACAGCATTTCCTTATCTTCTTCTTCATCACGGCATAAATAGCAACGCCTCTCTTTCTTTCTCTCTTTCTTTCCTTTTCTTTCTCTTTCTTTCCCTCTTTCTCTTTCTTTCTTTCTTTCTCTCTTTCTTTTTTTCCTTTCTTTCTCTCTCTCAGGCCATAATTGACCCCCAAGAACATAACGACCAAAAAAAAAAAAAAAAAAAATCGAATTCGTTTTATGCCGACAATGACGATGATGATAATTTCTTCTTCTTCTTCTTCTTCTTCTTCTTCTTCTTCTATCGATAAGATTGAAAATATTGATCATTTTTATGTTTGGCTTTTACCACTGGACTGTGGCCAGGTTTTAAACTTAGAAGCAGCTGATTTAGAACAAATGACTTTCACTTAATATTACAATTTATTGTGTATTGGATTTAAAGTACAACTAAAGAAATTTTACAACTCATGCATCTACATAGGGTGACCCTAAAAAATGCCACCAATGGAATAATTAATAAAATTCACACCCCTTTCTGCACTCCAACCATATTTGCCATAAATAAACTTCAGTCTATGCAGGACTTATCCACCAAGTTTCAGTTATGAATGTCCGACAGCTAAACAGCCATAGTGGAATTAGATTTCTGATTTCTCAGAAACAGAAGAGTCCATTCTTGCATTGGCTAGTATGGTTCAGGGGAGATAACTTAGATATGGTCACTATGAATAACTCTGAGCCAACAGTATGATAAAATCAAACTGTCAGTGATCGTCTGTTGGATTGCGTTAATAAATTACCATTCTAACTATTCTTCCAACTATGCCAACAGCCCATGACACTGTTCCACAAATATCTTTATGGACAAGGAAGACCACCCCTTGTTCATGTTTTTCATTTCTCCCACTGAAATACAGTTTATGTCCTTCAAGAGTAGGTGTTTCCCCAAAGTTTTTTCGTTGTGTTTCGCAGAGTCCAAGGATGTGCCATTGGTACCTGCTCATTTCATGCGTGAACTCCTCAAATTTACCTGATGCTCCTAGAGTTCTCACATTCCAAGTGCCAATGTTTGTGTTATTTTCTGGCAGATAGAGGATTGAGACTCATGAAGTTTACTAATGAAAACAACTTTATGCTGGCAAACACATTTGGGTCTCACAAAGCATCCAGATTGACTTCAGCTCAAATGGAAAACACCAGAGTCAGATTGACTACATCACAGGAAAGAGATGTTTCCAATCCAGTGTTAACATCTTATGGACCAGAAGTTTCCCAGGAGCAGATAGAGGAAATTTAAATTTAGATCTGGGCTTTTTGCAGGCCATTCCAAAGTAGTCATATTCACTTTAGCCATCCATTTTTTCATGAGTTTTGACACATGGATGCTGCAATTGTCTTGCTGTAGAACGAAATCATTCCCCATCTCTCTTCTTATCCTTGGTAGGGCTTTCTCGACCAGCAACTGTTTGTAGTTTTTGCTGTTCTATCGTCCTTTCAGCCAATCCAACCATATATTTCCATTAGCAAAGATCATACCCCAAACCATAGCTCCTCCTCCCATCTGTTGTTTGTTCAGTACAACAGGCTCACCCCTTCTCAATCAAGTACACCATCCATCGGGCCCATCAAACTTGAAATGCTTCTCATCAGTAAATATAACCTTCTTAAAGTCAACATGCTTTGTTAACCACCTTTTAGCACTCTCCAGTCTTGCTCCTTTGTGTTTCTTTGTTAGTGTAATTTTTTTCTTAGCCTTTGCATACTTCAAACCAATCCTATGCAGCATTCTTTGTACTGTTCGGATGTTTACATCCAATTCACATTTCTTCTTCACTTTTCTTGCTGTAATTTTTGCTCCAGATATCAAAAGCCATGTCACAGTCCTCCTCATTCTCCTTTCAGTCTTCTTGCCAATTGATCTTTTCCGTCCCCTCTTCTTTTTCTGCTTGGAGTTTGTCTTCAGCATGTATTCGACTGTTGATTTTGACACCTTCAAATCCATGGCGATCCTTCTGATGCTGAGGCCATCCTCCCGCTTCTTCCGTGCCAAACAAACGACTTCTTTTGACTGCATTTTACCGTATTAAACTTAATTGTTTCGCCAGTAGAATAGAACAGATAATTGATTCTACAGGGTGGCCGAAAAGTCCCAGGACACTATACATGTATTTTTAATAAAACACAGTATTTTTTAATGAAACACACAGAAAACATATATATTCAACAAAAGAAGAGAACTTTATTAGAAACAAAGCAGAAAACAACTAGAGTAATTTAGTGGTCTAGGGGATCAATATGTTGGCCCTCGTTGTTCTTGTACAATTCCATTCGCCTCCAGGTTCTTTGTGCCATTTTTTTTTTTTTTAGAGAATTCCTTGATACGCTAGCAAAAGCTGCAATCAATCATATTTAATAGCATTAAAATATTAAAAATAGAGTATCCTGGGACTTTTCGGCCAGTGTCCTGGGACTTTTCGGCCACCCTGTAATGATGACAGCTAAGTATATAAGCAGAAAATTTGCATACAGCAACATATACATGAACATAACTCTTAATAAAATAGGATTTTTTGTCATGTCTGAAAAATAGTGTCGTGCAAGTTTTCACAAAAATCATAAAAAACTAAAAGTATCAAAGCCAAACTAAAAAAATGATTACACTAAAGTGGATTTTCCGTCCTCAACTTCATACTTACAATCTCAAAAGTTTTTGGCACTAGTAATCACCTTAAAGTACTTTTTTTTAAAGTATCCGAAAAATATTGTCGGGCCCCTGTATAACAGACTATTGTCCTCATACATAAATGTCTATCTTAACGGCCCATGGCCTGTCTAGTTTTTGTGTGTGCATGTCAGAACATATAATACACGAAATGAAGACGACATACCTGTCCGCTGTTGGCCACCTCCGTCTTTTGGCCACTGCCTGGGGAATTTGTCAATGATCTTAGGTGAAACCGGACCTGTTTAAAGGAAATGCTTCAAGACAGTGACCCAAGAGTATATATATTATTCACTCCCAAACATCTTGTCACAGCAGAACTGGAGTGAATCTTGGCTTGTGGGTTCTCTATTTGAGATCATCACCTGGGGAGACCCTCTTAACACATCTTGCTTGTTCAGCGTCCAGGCTCCAACTCACGAAACTTAACTCAGCTTACTCAAACCGGAGCATCTAACATGTCATGTCCAGTCCCCATTCGGATACTTCCGGTGCAAACTGATCGGTCACAAAGTTTAATACTTGTCAAACCATGTCACCATTAAAATCTCTGTTGTTCACTCATTGCTGGATAGATAATTATATAGACAGACAGATAGATAGATAATTAGATAGATAGATAGATAGATAGATAGATAGATAACAGACAATTAAATGCTTCTATGCGGCTATTATCTAACACAAGGCCCAGCAGCAAACACCATAGACCCGTGGCCTAGAAGTAGGTTTGAAATTGGCTTTGATGATGTGTAACCATGTCTTTGGTTGGTCTTCCGAGCATCTCCACCAATCTAGAAGCAGTTATGGCGTTATTGCTTTGTGGATGAACTTTCTTGTGTCACAACAGTTTCGTGCTTATTGTGATCTTGCTTGCTGCCCAAATCCCAACATAGTACCCCAGTAGTTGCTGCCCCTGATAGTAGCCCCCTACACCACAGTGGCAATGTGCCTTGTTTGGGGTGAAAATGTAATGTAATAAAAAAAAAAAAAAAAGGGTTGTAGGCAACTGATAGACAAGCAGACAGACACATGTCTCTCATATTAGTATAGATACACATTTTAAAAACTTTTCAAACCTATTTGATAAAGGAAGATAAAAATAGTTTTTATTCATGAATAATTTACTGGGTCAATTTATAAAACTGAACGCACATAGATGAGATCGGGATTTTAAACACACAAATATTTTGCTTTAAAAATTATATTTCTAACGATTATATACAAGTTGCTTAGGTTAACTGCACATAGGAAGGTTAGAGAGAAACGGATGTAGCAGTTACAGAGAACTATTTTCTCTAGCGAATCAATGCCCCCCCTTCTTCGGCCACAGGCTGACCTATCAGCTAACAGGGCGCATTGATTCATCTGCTCCCTAAAAAGTCTCGAGGGAATGTCAGTCAGTCAGAACTGGACCTTTAGCCAAGCAACACCTTTCCTTTCTCGACCCCTGTCCACCGGACATCTTGATCTAGCATTGGAGACTACGATTAGCTAGGGATGACACAGGAAATGTACTGACTGACAACGACCTCAGAAAGAACCTTCTTTCTTTATCCCAGTTCAACCTTCAAGTTCCTGCTGCCATTAAAACCCTATTCTATGTTGTTATTGTTAAAAAGAAGTTTGTTGTTCCTTTTATGTTGTGTTCGTTAAATATATTTTATTAGGGGTAAAACATTTTTGTTGAACTGGTGACAATGTTATGGAAATAACAAAAGGAAACAGCCTGTGTTTATATCTGCCTTCCCGTTGAGTATATAGATTGAGAAGTATCCTCAAACACACACACACATTCTCACGTTTATAGATATATAGATAGATGACTTGGGTGCCATCAACTAGAATCGAAACCACAACTCCTCACACTCATTTCTTAGCCTCTGAACAATGCTCATATTAGTGGCCTGGCAAGACTACAGCTGGCATGCTAGGACACTATGTATAAAAATGTAGGCAAATTGTGGCATATTTTATTGGTTTGAAAATATAGATTCTTTTTTACCAACTGTCATAAAATTTTAAACATAGAATAGTATCATAATTTTCAAAAAAGCCTGCACATTTTTATGTAGTTTCGTTCAATAGAATCCAATAGCAATCAATATTCAATTTGGCTACGAGTATATATATATATATATGTATATATATATATATATATATATATATATATATATATATATATATATATATATATATATAGATATAGATATATGGATAGATATATAGATATATGGATAGATATATAGATATAGAGATAGATAGATAGATAGATAGATAGATAGATATACCACTTTTGGGGGCAAGTTTATAAGTTAGAAATCTCAGCGACTATTGATCAGAATTTAACAAACGAAGGTTCGTTGGAAAGCTAATGAACTGAATTGTATAGTGGGCTATGTGACATTTTCCCTTAAGGTCTCAAATTATTGTTCAAACAAGTGGAGGATCACTTTTCTGTATCAATTTAACATAAAATGAGTACCCACGTTATGGCCACCTTGGCTATAAAGTGGGCGTTCATTTTACGTTAAATTAATCATTGTATGATCGTTGTGTATATCTATATATCTATAAAATGAAATTGTTTGTGTGTGTGTGTGTGTGTGTGTGTGTGTGTGTGTGTGTGTGTGCATTTCCCTACCAAATTACTCTGTCAATTTTCAGTCTACAGGCTCGAGATTTGACATAAGGGGTGTTGAAATTTGTGAAAATCTTTTTAATCAGTTTTCGGTAAGAAATTTGGCTGCAAAAGGGTCAAAGTTTAACGATTTGTCCTTTGAAAACTCTACCAAACTCCTCTGCCAATTTTGGGTCTAAACACTTGAAATTTTAGATGTAGGTTCTTTGGACATGGATCAAACTTTTTAACCTGATTTGAACCCAAAACAATAAATGTTAAGAGGTCAAAACTGGGGTCAAATTTCTAAATAATTTTACCTCTGCAGTCTCTACCAAATTACTCAGCAAATTTTTAATGTAAACATTTGAAATTTTATACAAAGTGTATTCAGACACAGGGCAAGCTTTTTAATCGATTTTTTGCCAAAAAATTTGGCTGTCAAGTCGTCAGAGTTCAAAAGATTTGACCTTTGTGGCCTCTAGCAAACTATTCACCTAATTTTCGGGCTAAACATTTGAAATTTTACATAAAGGGTATTCAGATATGCAGCAAGCTTTTTAATCAGTTTTTGGCGAAAATTTGGCTGCCAAGAGGTCAAAGTTGAAAGAGTTGACTTTTACAGATTCTACCAAACTCTTTCGTCAATTTTGGGTATAAACACTTGAAATTTTAGATGTAGGTTACCTGGACATGAGTCAAACTTTTTAATATATATATATATATATATATGCACATAAAGTTATGAACAGTACATAGGGCCCAAGCAAAGCCGCGCTGAACTGATTATGTAGTAAAGCTGATATCTATTCAATGTAGCCCCTTCAGTCTTAATCACCATCTCGATACGGGTCCGAAACTGGGAGAATGCCTTTTCCACATGCAGATACTCAGCAGTGATCAGGCTGGCTTTGGTGTTGTGGGAGGTCATGTTGGTGATGTTCTCAGCATATGTCCAAACAATGTAGTCCAGTCATTCAGGTTGGGGGAGGAGAGAAGTCAATGAGAGAAGAGTACAAAGTTATAGCATTCCTAAAGCCAAGCTTGGTTCTCTTCGGACTTGTGAGTCGGCGCCGAGTCCTGTTGCCACATCCAGGGTTTGCTAGCGGCCACCTGATTGCACCAAGGGATCACCACACTCTTCAGCATATCCACGTACACTTTAGTGTTGACTTTCAAGCAGACTTCAAAGATGTAAGGTGGCATGATGTGGCCCTCACTTGAAACCACACCAAGATCATAACTGTGCTTGGAAACTTCGTTGAGCTGTACCCTCAAGTTTTGAGTCGTCCAGATTTGCATTTTGAAGGTGCTGGCAATGGTCCTGCTGTCATAACTTGGATCGCTAGAGAGCATGAGTTGTACA
The DNA here is from genome assembly GCF_053919585.1 of Euprymna scolopes. Taxonomy (NCBI): domain Eukaryota; kingdom Metazoa; phylum Mollusca; class Cephalopoda; order Sepiida; family Sepiolidae; genus Euprymna; species Euprymna scolopes. The sequence goes on from NC_136482.1 coordinate 168,468,861, forward strand.
ATAGCACATCTCTGGTTTTGTTCATTGAACTTTGGGTCATTTTCAGACATGATAGAAGGCTCCTATTGCTCTTGGAATTTGTACACAACTGGCCAACTAGTAGATGATCTGCAACAAAAAAGAAAACCGGTTTTCATCAAATGGAAATGGAATCATGTTTTTTTCTAGGGCGACAATTTCATCATTCCACCCTGTATAATAATACCATTCCTTACAACATTTTATATACTCCCTAGATTATAATATCTACAATTTGCGAAAGGAGGTTGTCTATCTTTTATTTGAGCAACTTTTATGTTGCAAAATTCCTATTATTCTGTCTTCTCGCATGTTTGTCAGTGTTTTTTGTATATAAAAGTGAAACTACAAAAGCAAACTCATGTTCTCGGCCTTTCGTGCCGTGACATCCAGAAAGCAATAAGCTTTGATCAATGCAGGGAAAACCTGTCATATCAGACAATTGCTACTCCCCTTTTTATGGGGGAGCTGGTTTTCCTCAACAGTTTGAAGCCAGAATTAACTGTGTGATTTCATTTCTCTATGGTGTCATGTTTATGCACCTACATTTTTTAATCGTTTAATTTCAACCATTCTCACTTCTCTGTCACGTTTTCTTTTCCGCCTTCGCCTCAAGACTTCGGGTTTGAGCCTATCTGCCTAACAAAACTTTTTTTTTCCCTTACACACACACACACACATACACACACACACACACACACACACACACACACACACACACACACACACACACACACACACTCACAAACACCCGGGCAATGCCGGGCACCCTTGCTAGTTCCTTGTAAAAGAAAATGTAGGTTCACCATAGTGAGGAGATCTTATTTGTGCTGCAGAATATTAGTGTTATTTATTTTCAATATTTAGTCAGGGTTTATGTTTAGGGAAAATATCCTCGAACCCCTGCACAGAGAGACCTTAGCCACTCGAGGATAGCATTCAGTAGGCATCCAAGTTCTCCCCTGTACTTCTCTCTTGTTTTAATTTTCATATTATTTTGCTTTTCATCGGGATGGGGCATCCTACTAGATGCCAGACAATCACCCACAATTTCAGTCATTCCAATCGAGAGCTTGCTTTATGATTGTAACGTTTCCCCTAAGTGCAATTATTTGTATTTCTCTTGCACCGAGTATATTTAACAGTGATGGTTAATCATAGTTAAAAGTTAGGAATCAAATAAAACATACTTTGCTTGTTTTAAGTACGATTCACACTGGAGGTCATCGACGGCAACAAAAAGAAATAAACACCATTTTGCACACAAAGAGGAGATGTTTGCCTTTTTAGTTACATTTCGACACAAAGAGAAAGAAAAACATGTAAACACTCGTTTATATGCAGATCAAAAGGAAGTAACTCCAAGTTACTCAAACTGCGTATTATATAGAGTGTAATGCAAAAAGGTGTATAGAGACCCAATACACCTTTGTTGCATCTTCTCTACTCTTCTGATGAGAAGCATTGGGCTTCGAAATGCCTTGGCATAAAGAGTCCCCTCTATCCTCCAACTAAATGTTTGTATACCTTTATTAAATAAATGAACCATTCTATATTTACCGATATATAGTTTTTGTGACTTCATTTTCCACTCTTATTGTTTTCCTATATATATATATATATATATATATATATATATATATATATATATATATATATATATATATATATATATATGATTTAATCACATAAATTAATATAAAACTAGGGAATATTCTGCCGAACTAGGGAATCTTCATGGAATATTGAACAGAACCCTTTTTTTGAATCCACAAGGATAACATGCTGTCATTCTGTCAGCCATGAATGGGTAGAAGTCCTAAATAATTCATAATTGTATTTTGAATGTTGCTTGCACTGAGGATCGAACCTTCACCCTTCAGAAGAGTGTAACTTACAACTGATTTTACCAGGTACATTATACTCTATGTCATGGGTCCTTGCATGGTACCCTGTGGATTAAGTAATGGGTTCCGTTCAAAATTCTGTGCTGATTCCCAAGTTTGATAGAAAGATTCCCAAGTTCGACAAGATACACCTGAAAAAAGTTTGGAGGTTACTGAAACGTTGTGCGGATTGCACTCAAGATGTGAAGAGTGGTTCAAATAATCTAAATAATCCACATAACAAATACTGACTCAACGGGTCATGGATAGACTAGTAATACACGAGAAAAATTGTTTGAGATATGTGCATGTTTCAAAATTCGCATTTGCAGAAGACTGCCAAGGAACTTTAAATTAATTTTATTATTACGGCAGATGTATGTACAAATATTTGTAGCACAAAATGTTCGTAACACAAAATGTTCGTATGTAGGGTAGCGCCTGTATGTATGTATGTATGTATGTATGTATGTATGTATGTATGTATGTGGTAATTGACAGGCTCGTTTTGTTTATATCTAAGTCTACTGGCCTTGAACTCTTTTTTTTTCTACTTGGATGATATTAAAATGTTACTTGATTCACGTTTAGCGATGACATAAGATCAATAAGATAAATATTCAGATGACAATAAAAAAAAACAAAAAACAAAAAAAAAACACAAAAAAAAAACATCAACTTATTAGCGACGTTCCAGCTTATTCTGATGAAGGTTTTTTGTTGTTGTTTGGGTTATGATAAAATAATATCCTTAGTCAGTGGATTCGTCACCGTGACCCCATGGCAGATTGTGGTGGCTCGATCCTGCAAGATACATTGTCAATAGAAATATAAATTATTTGACTTCTGGTAATTTCAATCAGATCGAAGAAAGAAAAACAGTTGTATAGTACATATATCTATATCTATGTGTGTGTGTGTGTGTGTGTGTGTGTGTGTGTGTGTGTGTGTTTGTCTCTCTCTCTCTCTCTCTCTCTCTCTCTCTCTCTCTCTCTCTCTCTCTTTATATATATATATATTATTATTATTATTATTATTATTATTATTATTATTATAATTGTCATTCATTACTACATAATGAACTACCTTATTAGAAAATTTTATATCTCATATACTATATATATATATATATATATATATATATATATATATATATATAGTATATGAGATATATATATATATATACTAGCAGGTTGCCCGGCATTGCTCGGTCGTAAAATACACTTAAATATGATATTTTGATTAATGCAGATTTCGTATTTATTATATTATATTGGTCCGACTATATAGTGGTGACTTTAAAAGTAAAAATAAAAAATAATAATTCATACGCCACCACCGAGAAATTAAACCAAAACGATTAACTTTTTCCTTTGACATTTATGCCTTGTTAAGACATGTTTGCTGCAAGGCTAAAAATTAAAACATGATCTAATAGCAATTACGTCGTTTGACATTCACCTGGCAAATTTCATTTTTTTAATTTTCACACTTTTATAGCAATTTCTCCCTGCTAAAACTCAAATATAAAGTTTCGCATGTGTCTGAATACACTATATATTTTCATGTCTGTAGACCAAAAACTAACAGAGGAGTTTGGTAGGCAAAATTTTTTAAACAAATATATATATACGCATACGTAAGCATATATAGAAAGAGGTTTGTGTTTACTATAACCTTTTTTACACAAATATTACGCAAGTATAAACATGTAGAATATCTGCATAAATATAATTACACGTAATAGTTAAATAAAGATGAGCATCCCATAAGAAAACTGAAAAAAACTAATAAAGAATTAATTAAAATGAATGTTAAAGAGAATATGCAAATTAGCTTGATCTTATATCCATATATAACAACGTTGAATTTTCTTTTTAAATAAACAGAAAACAGATTTGCCTTTTTTCTTCTTGGACTTCAGGCCAAGATATTTTTCTGTTAATATCTCAAAGTGTAGTATTTGTTCCGGCAGATACTGCAAGCAAAGTCTTATATGTGGGGGAAACCCCACATATAAGACTTTGGTCAATGTAAGGGAAGTCCTTCATACCAATTGTCACTATCCAGCTCCCCATTTCCCCTTCACTCCTCACATTAAAAATCGGCCTTGTGCCTAATTTGCTCAGTGGGGGAGCAAATAAATACCAACCCTTCATACCAATTGTCACTATCCAGCTCCCATTTCCCACCCATCGGGAGCTGGTCCCCTTTTCCTTCAACCCTCCCTCTCTCTCTCAACATTAAAAAACGGCCTTGTGCCTAATTTGCTCAGTGGGGAAGCAAATAAATCCTACTGCAAGCAAAAACCATATGTGGGGGTAGCCCCACATATAAGACCTTGGTCAATGTAAGGGCAACCCTTCATACCAATTGTCACTATCCAGCTCCCCTACTCCCCGGGGAGCTGGTCCCCAGTTCCTCTTCGCTCCTCACATTAAAAATCGGCCTTGTGCCTAATTTGCTTGGTGGGGGAGCAAATAAATACCAACCCCACATATAACACCTTGGTCAATGTAGGGGAAACCGTTCATACCAATTGTCACTATCCAGTTTCCTCTCGAGGGAGCTGGTCCCCTTCCCCTCACTCTCTACATTAAAAAATGGCCTTGTGTCTAATTTGCTCAGTGGGGAAGCAAATAAATAACTAAATAAATAGAAAAAAGGGTTTTTAATATGAATGTTAATGCACACACAAAAAAAAATTTTTCTAGGAGTATAGAAGATATATATATATATATATATATATAATCACTGTCGGCAGACGAAGCATGACACTTCAGGTGTTACGGTTCGTCAATTTTCTTTGCTCTTATGTATGACATCATCCTTTTGTTACTTCATTTATGATGTCATAAATGAGGTTCCTCGACTTGTTTTAGTGAATGATGTCATCTATTTATTTGTGACATAGAATGGAGGTACACGAGCGTTAATCCAGAGATTTTCTTTTTTTACTCACGTTCACCCGTAACAAGATATATCGCCACTTAGACATAAACGGTTACTATTTGGGACCATGCTTTGGGAAAAATTAGCAAGATGTTGGTTTACATTACATTTAAACGTCTGCACATCAGTACAGTCAGCGTAGCAGGTAGCAGGAAGGGAATTCCAAAGTCTAGCTGTTCGAGGGAAGAAACTATTAGAGTAGAAAGCTCTCTGGCATTTAGGAACCTCAGCAGTGAAGGGGTTAGATTTTGTTGCTAAGCGGGTTTGTTGGGGAAAGGTACGTTGAGGGGGCACAAGTGCCATGAGTTCATCAGAGTACATTCCATTAAAATATTTGTAAAACAAAGATGCAACATTGCAGCGATGGGACAGGGGTTGGAGCTTAGTTGACAAAGAGGGACCTACTAGATTGAAAACTCTTTTTTTGTCCCTATCCAAGAGGGAGAAGCTAATGGTAGATGCACCAGCCCAGATATGGCAACAATACTGCATGCATGGGTGAATGGTGGCCTTGTAAAGGTACAAGATACTTTCAAGCGTGAGTAATCTTCTAGCTCGATAAATGGAACCCACTTTCTTTGCAGCAGCCTTTGCAATGTCCTCAATGTTTTTGTTCCGGTTCATATTATAAGCATGGTAACTTTAAGCATGGCATCCTATAAAATTAAACGATCGTTTCCTAACGATGTCGGAAAATGGCTTCTGTGATTGTGAATAGCGTGTGTTAAATCCGGCAAGTTAGTGGTTTGCGAAAGAATTAAGAATTAAAACGTTTTATTTTTACAAATATTTGTCCCGATTGTTCCTTATCATAAGTAAACATGAGTTGCTACAAAGCACTGTGAACTGTGCCAATTTCAAACCATGTCTTCTTTTCTCAAAAAAGCCAGATTATTCGAAATGCCGCTGAACACACGCGGGTCGTAATTTGATTTTTGTTTCTTTTCTGTGCCAAACCGATATTTTTTTCGGATCTTGGTGATGTGTGTTAGTTGGTATTTTTCTTATCTTTTGTGCATTTGTGTGTTCGTATGCCACTAAAGTAAATAATTAAAGCAAAGAACAAACAATGAAAAAGGGTATCGATATTAATGACACTTTATATATACATGAAACAAATCAGAGTTTGCAATTTAAATTGCATCCATTCAAATTATACCATTATCGATTCAAATTTTATTGTAAATACAAACAAGAGTAAGCATTTAACTTGCATATATTCAAATGTCAAGCCGAGTAGTTTGAAGGAAGAATTTTCAGGTAGGATGTTATTTGTCATGGATATTGATAGTTTAATTTCACTCATTTTAAGTGTTTGTTATTAAAATAACAGTATATGAATGAATGGCAAAAATCTTTATTCCATAGTTTAACCGTCTTGCAATTTTATTCCTTCAATTCAGTTGACATTTACAATTCTTGACAGTATCTGTTTCGTCATCTTTTGTCATTCATGCATTATATTTCTCTGTAATTACATTGAGCTTCTTAAATAAGGATTGGTATATATTATAAGGAAATAAAGTATATTTCCACACACACACACACACACACACATATATATATATATATATATATATATATATATATATATATATATAAATATATATATATGTGTGTGTGTGTGTGGAAATATACTTTATTTCCTTATAATATATATACCAATCCTTATTATATATATATATATATATATATATATATATATATATATATATAATATAAAGCTGTATGTGTGTGTGTGTGTGTGTGTGTGTGTGTGTGTGTGTGTGTGTGTGTGTGTGGTTACGAATAGGCTCCTACATGGTTGACTATTTTAAAAAAACTGATTACATATAATGAAAGAAGATGTATCGAGACACAGGAATGGGTATGTTTGATCTGGCAGAACAGTGGTTCATTAAAATTGTGGGGTCTGCGTTTGTGCCTGGTCCACAAAGTATGGAAATAAAAAATTAAAAAAAAAAACGTTTACAAGTGTTTTTGATATAGATGTACATAATAATACTTTGATAAGTATGTTTTAACTTCAATAGGGATGGTATAATAAAATTGTGGGGTCTGCGTTCGTGCCTGGCCTCCATAGAATGGAAATCGGCACAAACTTTAATAAAGACTTTTCATATCTATCTGCGTAAGTATACTTTGATAACTATGTTTCAGTTTGAAGAAATATGGTATAATAAAATTATGGGGTGTTCGTTTGCGCCTGACCTCCATAGAATGGAAATATGTCACAAAGTTTAACAAGATTTTTTAATATAAATCCACAGAATATTGTGATAAGAGTGTCAGTGTGAACAGGTATGGTATAATAAATTATGGGGTTTATCTATTTTATTTTTACTTTCATCATATTTTGCTTTTGTTTTGATACCCCCAAATTTGAAGCTATCTCTTTACAACCCTTCCTTTTACCTATCATACTTTCATAAATCAGTCCTTTTTCTGTAGGCTGTTTTTGAACCCAGTCAACAGCGGGTACTTTTGCTAGTACATATATATATATATATATATATATATATATATATATATATATATATATATATATATATATATATGAGATATACTATTTTTCAATAAGGTAGTTCATTATGTAGTAACGAATGCCAATCATAATAATAATAACTAGCAGGACCTGTGGAAATTCCACAGGGTACTCATTCATATGTATTATATTGATGTTGGCATTCTGTAGATGTTCAGCGTAAATGGAGATGCTCTATAGCTCTTTTCTTAAAGCTACAAAAGTATTTATCTAAGCTAGCAGGGAGGACCAGCGTAGCTTGGTCATAAAGTACACTTAAATATGATATTTTAATTCTTGCAGATTTTCGTATATATTATTAAAGAGTTAATGTTTTATCGATTTTTATATATTATAAAATTGTGATTTCAAAATAAAAAATACGTCCATATGACTTGGGTGCATCAGCTTGAATCGAAACTGAAACCAAAACTTATGGAATATATATATATATATATATATATATATATATATATATATATATATATATATATATATATATATATATATGTCTGTATAAAAACTTGAGTTCCTCCAGCTATAATCGAAACCAAAACCAAAACCAAAACTAAAACTTATAAAAAATTCTTGGTAAAATTATTTATAAAAAAATAGATGAATTAAGTGCTATCAGCTATAATCGAAACTGAAACCAAAACTTATGAAGAATTCTTGGTAAAATTATTTATTAAAAGAAATGGAAGTCCATAGCAATTAAACGACAGTCACTCGGATGTAAGCGTGACACAAAAAATAAATAACACACATACTATCCTATTAATATATAGATAATAATGTGGCTTCTTACAGTCTTGACAGACTATGGATACCCACTGTAAGAGTGCCTGTGTGTAGAATAATTGTGGCAAGAGTTGCGCAATCTCCAACTACACCTCTCCTGAGTCGACATTGTTAAATACCAGTAGTAAGTGGAGGTTCAGGACGACTGGAAACAATGCCGAGATAAGCGGAAAGCACATACAGCACTTAGAATTCCCAAATTGTTATGCAGTTGGTACTAGCTAGACCCGATTTTGTTTAACTTTGGTGATCTGACGAGAACGGAGGTGTCAACATGATTATGCCATATATAACACAATAATAAAACAACGTGGATGTGCATATTTATTTTTGATGAAAAAATGCATTTGTTTACAGACAAATGAATAGAATATGTGTGTAGTTAATTCTTTCTTTTGTTTTATTTTACTGAGTTAATAAAGAAGTTGAGAACAGAATTTTCCTCTCCCCAATTGATCATTTTAAAATGTAATAATATATACCTTTCTTTTTGGCATTTTGATCTTACTTGATTCCAGGACAAGAATTCATCAGGTGGAGCATCTAGCTTCATGTTGCTACTTGAGGTCACCACTTGGGGAAAGTGCACAATGCCTCATAAAAGGTAGTGTTAGTTAGCCATAATGAAGAGATCTTATTAAACCTGTGACTACTACATGATTTGGAATATTTGGTCAGGGTTTACTTCTAGAGAAAAGTATCCTCATGCTAGGTTGTCCTGCCAAACTCTGTACAGAGAGACCTTAGATACTCAAGAATAGTGTCTAGTAGGCATTAAACTTACAGAGAGACCTGTAGCAGAAACAAATAGAACTCTTTTCTTGTGCGTCAGCGCCTCCCCTGACTGTGCGATATGGCACACACTGACAAATCAGAGGCATAGTGCAGGGATCTTCCTTACCCCCTTAAAGAACTATAACTGCTTCCATCCCGGACAAGAAAAACTCTCCCTTTTTCCAGCGAGACGTCAAGGAGAGCGGACCTGTTTCCTCACTCTCTCTCTCTCGGCCTACGTCGGCATCGATGGTCCCCACTTGGGAATAACTACCGGGCAGAGGCAGACGACTTTTATCCCAGCTATATCTAAATGGCATCTTGCCTTACTTCAATAAACCTTTTCCTTGCAGGTTTTATGAAGCCGTTTGTTCGTTTATTCAGTAGCTTGTGTTGAAATATTATTTTATTAGGGAGTGCCCGAAAAGCATTAACTCCACTCCCTAAAGACCTTAGATACTCAAGACACTCTTTTATTTCATTTAACTTCAGTCAAAGTTCTCAGAAATCAAGGGAGCCAACTCTTAATATCAATATGATAGACATAGACATTAAAATATTCCATTAAAGTTCTCTTTACCTTTCAAATACTGTATTAGTAAAGAAATTGAGACCATAATTCTCCTCTCCCCAATTGAGCATTTAAATATGTTATGATATATCTTTCTTGTGGTCTCTGGATCTTATTGGATTCCAGGACAAGAATTCATCTACTCTGGTGCAGTATCCACCCTCATGCTGTTATGATCCCCCCTTGCCAAACTTTCACAAAAAAATACTCGACTAGCTACAACCATTATATATGATTTTCCCCATTCTCTATTTGTGCTTAAATATAAACACTATTCCACGAACAAAGCTTCTTTCCCAGGACTGTCCGCCTTTGTAACACTGTTCTGCTGATATGCTTACCAGTTGAATACAACATGGTAGCCTTCAAATCTAATGTAAACAAGTTCCTGTTAAGTCATCCTCATAAATAATCAAATTCTACCAAATTTACACCATAAGTGATTACTACATCGCCTTACATTTATTAACCCGTATCCTTGGATGGCGTTCAAGCTTTGATAATCGGTGACTCCCAAGTAAAAAAACAAAACATTACTTGGAAAATGTGCACCATTTCTCATAAACGCCAGTGTGGATTGGCCATAATGAAGAGATTTTATTTGTACCCCAAATACTATGTGAGTTTGAATCTTTAGTCAGAGTTTACTTCTAAACACCGGTACAGAGAGACCTTAGGCATTCCAGGACAGTGTCTAGTAGGCATTCAAGTTCTCTCCCTGTGTGTCTGTGTGTACGTGAGATTAGCTGTAATCTGTTCAACATAGCGTAAGTCTTAAATATAGCAAAAATGTGTGTGTACAATAGCAAAATTGTTTATGTTGTTTGTAGGAATTTTTAAAATTTTTCTATTTTCTTCCTTTGAAGATTGTAATGCTCGGTATGGGGCAGCCAAACCAGCTGCCAACATTGCTCTGCTTTTTATTGAAACCAACCGAGAGCTCTTTTTAGTATCCTCGTTGTTCCCTTAAGTGCAATAGTCTGGATCTCTTTTGCACTTGATTCACCAGGAATATTAGTTAGGTAGGACTTCAGGTTCTTCTTCATAAGCCCTGTGGCACCTAAAATAACTGGTATGATTGATATCTCCTTAAGATTCCAGTTTCTTTTCATATCATACATGAGACCTTGATATTTGGTCTGTTTCTCCCTTTCAGCTCTGTTCAGACCTCCATCATTAGGGACACTCACTTCAGCCAAGGTTGCCACTCTCTCTGACTTATTCCATATAACTAAGTTAGGTTTGACAGCAGCATATTCAAGGTAGGTAGCTGTATGTGTGTGTGTGTGTGTGTGTGTGTGTGTGTGTGAAATAGCTGTTGCTGCTGCTGCTGTCGTTGTTGTTGCTGTTAAGCATCATTCCTTCATTTCGCATGAATCAAATGATTATTGTTGGTATTCGTTTCTCTGATATCTTTCTAGTTAGAATTCTTTCTAGAAAGACATTGGATTCTTACGGGAGAGACCACGTGAAGGTTGCCAACATTCTTAAGTGAAAGTCTTTCCGTGGAAAAAACTGGATTCGAACTTGGCTTACCCAGGTTGTCAGCCCATGTCGTTAACCACGTAGCACCTGTCTCCGCCGCCCCACCCCCCACCCCCGGGCGCGTTGTTACTACTGAAATCCAATAACTTTTACATGTTACATCAAATCTCCGCACTAACGTAATGTACTTGCAATAACCCTTATCCCTGAGTGGCTTCCGGGCCTTGATAAGTGGTGATCACTGTGTAAAAAAAAAAAAAAAAAAAAAAAATGTTAATATGAGGGAATAAAATTAACACACTAAATCACTCAATAAGTCTCGGGCCTAACTAATAAAACAACAACTTTTAAGCAAAATTCAACAACAAAATCTCTTTCTATGAGGCTACATTGATTCCAACGTATTTCTTACATTTCAATGCTTTTTTTGCAGAAAGATATTTTTTCATTTGTGGCCGTTATTTGTTGATTTATGCTTCAAACGTACCAATAATAAGGGTGAAACAATAAAATTGACACCCTGGAAAAGACTACGTAATTCCATTTCCACTTGATGAAAACAAGTTTTCATTTTTTGTTGCCGACCATCTACTAGTTGGTCAGTTGAGTACAAATCCCAAGAGCAATAGGAGCCTTCTATCATGTCTGAAAGTGACACAATGTTTGATGAGCGAGATTGGAGATACACCGTTGTACAACTCAAACTCTCTACCGATCCAAGTTATGACAACAGGACCATTGCCAGCACCCTTAAGATGCATTGCTGGATTGCCACATATCACAGAGATGTGCATAGGGTGATGAAAACAAAGTTTACGGCCACGGATATGGTCGTCGGTGTAGTTTCAAGTGAGGGCCGCATCATGTCACTTCACATCTTCAAAGTCGGCTTGAAAGTCAACATTAAAGCGTACCTGAATATGCTGAAGAGTGTAGTGATCACTGGTTGCAATCATGTGGCCTCAGGTAGACACTGGGTGTGGCAGCAAGACTTGGCGCCATCCCACAAGTCCAAAGAGACCCAGGCTTGACTTCAGAAGGAGCACTACGATTTTATACCCTTCTCTCACTGGCCTCCCTTCTCCTCTGACCTGAACCCGTTGGATTTCTTGGTTTAGTCATACGTCGAGAACATCACCAACATGACCTCCCACAACACTAAAACCAGCCTGATCGCCACGATCAGTCGAGTATTCGCCGAGCTCCCGCCAGCACTTGTGAAAAGGCATGCTCCAAGTTCCAGACCCGTATCGAGGTGGTGATTGAGGCTGAAGGTGGCTACATCGAATAGATCTCAGCTTTACTACATAATCAAGTTACCTGAATTGATTTTTTCAATAAAAATTTTAAAATAAAGCTCTAGTGTTGTTTTCTTTAGGGCGACACTTTTATCTTTCCACCCTGTAGGTTTACTATAATGTTTTTAAAATAAACATTTCAACACTATTATCGCTCACACATTTTCAAGATTCTATAATAGAGAATGAAATAAAGTTTATTCATTGCCCAAACTGTCGATTTTTCAAACCTTGGGATATTTGACAGAACTTTTGAATGCATAATTTTTTTTTTCTTTTTTTTTTTTTTTACTCATGTTCACCCCTTACAAAGCATATTGCCACTTGGACGTAAGGGGCTACTATTTGGGGCCATGTCTAGGAAAGATTAGCAAGATATTTGTTTATGTTACATTTAAACTTCTGCATATCAGTACAGCCAGAAAAGCAGGTAGCAGGAAGGGAATTCCAAAGTCTAGCTGTTCAAGGGAAGAAACTATTAGAATAGAAATTTTTCTGGCATTTAGGGACAGTGAAGGGGTGAGATCCTATTGCTAAGCGGGTTTGTCGGGGATATGTATGTCAAGGGGGTACAAGTGAAACGAGTTCATCAGAACACATTCCATTAAAGTATTTGTAAAACAGGCACAGTGGTGCAACATTGCAGCGATGGGACAGGGGCTGGAGCTTAGTTGATAATGTGGGATCGATTAGATTGACAACTCTTTTTTTAACTTTATCTAAGAGGGAGAGACTAGTGGTAGATGCGCCAGCTCAGATGTGGCAACAATACGCCATGCATGTTACAAAAGGCTCTTTCTACTAAGATCTATAGTTAGCACAACTATAGATCTCAGTAGAAAGAGCCTTTTGTAACTTTTTCAGTGACCATGTTGAGATTGTCAGTAAACTTTGATCATTGTCTTCCTCTACTCTTTATCAGGCGAATTTTTCTAACATCAAGCTTTTTTTTTCAAACTATCCGCCCACATTAAATGGCCGAATAACTTTGGCTGCCTGGCGAGGATGGTATTGAGTAGTGATCTGCTGTATTCTGCCTTACACAAGAGTTCTTCATTTGTTTTGCTTTCTGTTCATGATATTCATAGAATTCTCCTTAAAAACAATATCTGAGCTGCTTCCAAATGACTTTCAGCTTCCTTTGTTACTGTCCAACATTCATAACTTGTAAAGGAGAATTGACCACATGTACACATTCAAGATTCACATGATTTGTTGGTTCGATAAAACTTTTCCTTTGTATGGCATAAAATGTTTGGAATATTGCAATAAAGATGAGAATAGTAATTTAAATACCTTTCTTGAGGTTAACACTTGATCTCTATATAAAAGACATAGATATTTAAATATTCCATTAAAGTTCGCCTTTTCCTCTCAAATACTGAGTTAGTAAAGAAGTTGAGACCACAATTCGCCTCTCTTCAACTGACTATTTAAACATGTTATAGTATATCTTTCTTGTAGTCTCTTTGTCTTATCAGATTCCAGGGCAAGAATTCCTCTACTCTGGTGGAGTATCCAGCTTCATACTGTTACTTCAGATAACATCACTTGTTCATGATGACTTTCAGCTTCCTTTGTTACTGTCCAACCTTCATAACTTGTAAAGGAGAATTGACCACATGTACGTACTCAAGATTCACATGATTTGTTGGTTCGATAAAACTTTTTCTTTGTGTGACATAAAACGTTTGGAATATAACAAAAAAGATGAGAATAGTAGTTTAAATGATACACAAATTATCAATTCTCATCTAAACACTTCCAAACTATTTATTGATTTGAATTTTTAGTATGCACAGAGTTATCTCTCATTATCTATCACGTGACATAACTTTCGCTTCACTTATTCTCTGCTTTATTCTTACAATCCATAAGCGATATTTCTGACAATGAGAGAAAGAATTGCTGTTTTCTGGGTTGGAATTTATCTATATAACACTTACCATTGACAAGTTTTGGACCTTGGTGGTATTTTTTGTTTTAGCTCCTTACATCAAGTAACTTCATGCCATGTCTGGAGCGATTTAAAAAATGGTTTAGACAGAGCTAACTCCTTTTGCATCCTATTCGATTATTTATATCGACCGTGTTAAAAATTCAATATAACGAGATAATTTTGCATCAGTTAATATCATGGAAAATGGTCCTGAAAGAGGATAGACATAGAAGGGAAACCACCATCAAACCTCCACGCCAAGGACATGGAGAGTACTAGAATCTTGAAAAGGCATATTGTCACTCAAATTCCAAATAAAGCCCTCAGACGTTATCAGTGGGAACTTAATGGTAAATGGCTGTCATGAGAGTGCAAATTGATCGAACAGGAACAGTACTCGCCTTTTTTTGTTGTTTCATTTTGCTTCAGTCGAGGTTCTCAGAAATCAAGCGACCTCTTTCCTGAGGTTAACACGCGATCTCTATATAAAAGACATAGACATTTCAATATTCCATTAAAGTTCTCCTTTTCCTCTCAAATACTGAGTCAGTAAAGAAGTTGAGACCACAATTCTCCTCTCTCCAACTGACCATTTAAACATGTTATTGTATATCTTTCTTGTGGTCTCTTCGTGTTATCAGATTTCAGGGCAAGAATTCATCTAGTCTGGTGGAATATCCAGCTTCGTGCTGTTACTTCAGGTAACATCACTTGGAGATGGTGCACCATTCCTTGTAAAAGTCAGTATGAATTGTCCATATTGAGATCTTATTTTTTTACTTTTTTTATTTTATTTTTTTTTACACAGTGATCACCACTTATCACGGCCCGGAAGCCACTCAGGGATAAGGGTTATTGCAAGTACATTACGTTAGTGTGGAGATTTGATGAAGTGTTTACTTAAGGGGGCGGTTCATTAGGAATTTGTTAACGTTGGACTTGAACACATCCAAGTTGTAGTCCGGTGGGAAGCAGGCAGACGGAACAGAGTTCCACAGGCGTGCAGTTCTAAGAAAGAAGCTTTGTTCATGGAATCTGCATTTTGATTTAGGCACAGATATAGAGTGGGGGAAATTTTTCACAGTGGATTCAGCTAGACGGGTGTTTTTCGTGAAAGATTGGCGAGGGGGGACCAGAGATTGGAGTTCAGTGAAAATACTATTTTATTTTGAATATTTAGTCAGAGTTTATTTGTAGGGAAAAGTATCTTAATGCCAGGTTGTCCTGACAAACATACGTACAGAGAAATCTTAAACACTCGAGAATAGTGTTTAATAGAAATTCAAGTTCTCTCAATCTCTTTCATCTAACGAAAATATCGGTGGTTCGTTAATAGTCACATCAAAACTACATTTTGTATTATTAATATTATCAACTTTGGTACATTAAAAAAAAATCGTCGCAGTTTTTTTTTTTTTTTTTTTTTAATGTTTTGATTTAATTAAAAATATATCCTTACTGAGCGTCCTAAATTATTAGATGAAAAATGAACGAAAGTCTTAGTAAAAGAGAGTTGTCTCCCTTTGCAGAGTGAACTATTCACGTATTAGCAGTTTCGAAACCCTCAACATCTGCAATGATTCCCTGTTCCAACTGCAATAGAACTTTTCAAGCAAAGATTGGGCTTATCATCCATATCCGTACTCACCGATGATGACCCCCCCTCACCCTACCCTACAGGATGATCAGATGGTTCTCATCATTTCGACGGACGAACATATTACAAGTATTATCAATGTTATCAAGTTTGTTACATAAAAAAATTCGTCGCAGCTTTCTTTATTTAATGTTTTGATTTAATAAAAATAAAAAATATAATAGCATGAATTATGAGATGAACAAATGAACGAATCTCTTAGTAAAAGAGAGTTGTCTCTCACTGCACAGTGAACTTAACAGCGCCAGTGATTTATTAAAAAAAAAAGTAAACTTCTTAGGCCAAGAATTATTACGAATGATCTCCCTTGAACCATATCTAAGTTATCTCCCTTGTATAAAAGTTTGTAAATACTTATTTTTTTAATTACATTTTCACCCAAAAAAAGGTACATTGCCAATTTGATGTAGGAGCTATTATCAGGGATATAAGCAACAGGGATACTATGTAGGGAGTTGGGCAGCAAGATGTCGGTTCACGTTACACTTGAACTTCTGCATGTCAGTACAGTTGGGGAAGCAAGAACCCGGAAGGGAATTCCAAAGTCTAGTGGTTGGGGAAGAAAATACTGGAGTAGAAGGCTTTCTTACATCTAGGGATCTCCACTGTGAAGGGGTGGGATTGTACTGCTTGTCGTGTTTGTTGGGGGTATTTATATCGAGGGGGTACAAGTGCTTGCAGTTTGTCGGAGCATTCACCATTAAAGTACTTGTAGAACAGGCAGAGGGATGCAACATTTCGTCGATGGGACAGAAGCTGAAGCTAAGATGACAGTTCAGGACCTATTAGGTTTGCGACTCTCTTTTGGGCCTTGTCTAAGAGTGAGAGACTAGTAGCAGATGCACCAGCCCAAATATGACAATAATACTCTATACATGGGCGAATGGTGGCCTTATAGAGGTACAGGATACTTTCGGGCGTCAGTAGCTTTCTAACACGGTAGAGAGAACCTACCTTCTTCGCAGCGGTCCTGGTAATTCTCTCAGTGTAATTTTTCCATCTCATATTTCCTGTGAACGTTAGGCCGAGGAGTTTAAAAGAAGTACTTTCAGATAATGAGTCTTTGGCCATTGCTATTGGTGGTAGAGAAGGTTTCTTGTAATTATTGAAGTAAACAAGTTTAGTGTTGGCAGCATTGAATGTGACCGTCCATTTTTGTCCCAATTCCACTACAGATTGGAGGTCATCCTCGAGTGTTCACAAGAGACGTTCCAAAAGTAATGGCCCCTACATTTTTATTCCGTCCGCATAGATAAGAAAGGATTGCAAATTGTATTCTTACAATGATTACATTTATGTTTTAATAGCCTGGAAAGTCCATCTCTCTGATATTGATGATTTGAGACTCTAAGAAAGCAACCCCTGTCATGGGCTTGTGTCAGAAGAAGAGATGTCTCATTGAATTCCTTCATGCAGAAAAAACTGAACAGATCAACATTCATCAGCTCCTGTTCAACGTTTACGAAGCCAATGCAGTTGATGTCAGCATAGTTAGGAGATGGGTTCGTCGATTTCAGAGTAGCGACAGAGATGTTAGTGACAAAGCATGCCCCAGATTTTTATGATCATTGCATAAAGAGAGGCAGGCAAAAGTGCATTAAGAATGCTGGTGACTATGTAGAAAAATAAACTCGAGAGCACAAAAGGTCGCTCGTTTTAATGGTATTACTCCCGTCCTCATAGTTCTTCAACACTTTAGTTTTTGAGTTAAATAATAGGAAGACTTACTTTTGGAGATAAACTAAAAAAGATGCACCGAGTTTGAAAAATGAATGGAAAATCTATTAAAAAAATATATAATCAAGATATTAGGCCACCATTCGCCCATGTATAGAGTATTATTGTCATATTTGGGCTGGTGCATCTGCTACTAGTCTCTCACTCTTAGATAAGGTCCAAAAGAGAGTCGCAAACCTAATAGGTCCTGAACTGTCATCTAAGCTTCAGCCTCTGTCCCATCGACGAAATGTTGCATCCCTCTGCCTGTTCTACAAGTACTTTAATGATGAATGCTCTGACGAACTGCAAGCACTCGTACCCCCTCGACGTAAATACCCCCGACAAACCAGACAAGCAGCTAAATTCCGCCCCTTCACAGTAGAGATCCCTAGATGTAAGAAAGCCTTCTACTCCAGTATTTTCTTCCCCAGAACCGCTAGACTTTGGAATTCCCTTCCAGGTTCCTACTTCCCCAACTGTACTGACATGCAGAAGTTCAAGTGTAACGTGAACCGACATCTTGCTGCCCAACTCCCCACATAGTACCCCTGTAGCTTATGTCCCTGATAGTAGTCCCTTACATCAAATTGGCAATGTGCCTTGTTTGGGGTGAAAATGTAATAAAAAAAATCTCCAAGAATTAAACAAATATTTTATTTTCATTGCTTTTATTTTTGTTGATTTCTTTTTCGTTTCTTTTTAATGATTGGACCATACTACCGATCCAGAATGTATTTCATTCCTACATCAATCATCTCCCTACATAAAAGCTAAGTATGGGTGGTTCTGTTGCAGTGGTGGATTATCTAAGGGAGATAACGCCCATTGACTAAAAAAAATAGTAAATTTATATATTTTGATTAATAATTACGATTAAATAAAATAAAATAAAAAATTTAAAAAAAACGAAACAAATTTCTTATTTCAAAATAAAGGTTTTTGGCTCATGTCAAAAGACATATCCGGAAATTGTTCGGGACCAAGAATTTTAAACATTATTTTCGTTTTCAGCACTCTCTATAGGAGGATGTGCAGGCAGAGGTTGCGTGTTGCATTTGTAGCAGGGTTACCACTTTGTAGGACTCACAGCAGAGTTACCAATTGTAGGTACTGACCGTGGAGTCACTAACTTGTAAGGGTGTGAGTCGGCGTCCACCAATTCATAATCGGGATCCATCAATTTTTAGGACCGAGATTGCAGGTGCAGAAACCTCTTGAAGTTGAAAGCAGTAGGGTATCCATTGGACCCTTAAAGGTAAATTTACTGAGATCACGGATTAATAGAAGGTTTTCACCAAGGAACATCCTCATATAAATAAAAATGAAAATAGAAATAACTCGGGAAAATCACGACACTTGACAAAGAACTCAAAATCACTGCATTAATATGAAATAAAGAACAATATAAAATAAAATATGCATCAAGCGCGCTTGAAACCAAATCACAACGTAATATTAGGAAAATAAACAAATATTTTACTTGTTTAAAATTTATCACAAATATATTTCGGAAATAAAGAATATTTATTTACATCAATTTATTTATTGCAGACTATTTTTCTCATCTTTATTAGTTGTTGTTTCACGACGTTTCGGCCAACTACTCCTCTGGCCTTCGTCAGGTGGTAACCTCAACGGGATAGGAACTTTGAATCTCCTGACTGCATTCTCAGCAATCACTGCTATCCGTAGTTGTTGCTGTCTCACCACGTTTCTATCAATCACGGTTACCACCTGACGAAGATCAAAACCAAAACCTAAAGACAGTGAGTCAAGTACGATAACCATTAGGCCAACTTGACACGTTCTTTAAAAAGTATTTTCAAACCTACTTATTCTTAATATAAGGAAGCTGTCACATGAACGATTCATGCATGTGCATTCGCGAAACAGTTGACAGACAGATAAAAATCCGATGACCCCCACCCCCACAAACTAATTTTTCAATTTTGACTCCTTAGCAGCCCTTTTTTCCGGATGAAAACTTATTAAAAAGTTTTCCACATGTCCGAAGATCCAATATACAAAATTTCAAGTCTGTAGATCAAAAATTCATTGAGTATATAGGTTGAGAAATGTCCTCACACACACACACACACACACACACACACTCTCATTTTTATATTTATACTAGCAGCTGGTCTGGCGTTGCCCGGTCATGAAATATACATAAATATTATTTTTTAATTAATACAGAAACTAATACATGTGCGTGCAAGTATTATGTTTTTTCTAAACAGTTCACTTCTTATATTAATTTATTTATTGTGGACTATTATTCTCATCTTTATTAATTGTTGTTTCACAACGTTTCGGCCAACTATTCCTCTGGCCTTCATCAGGTGGTAACCTCAACGGGATAGGAACTTTGAATCTCCTAACTGCATTCTCAGCAATCACTGCCATACATAGTTGTTGTCATCTCACTGCGTGTTTGGCCAAGTAAGCCTCTTGCCAGCTTTGGGTAGAATTGAAACCGCTATCTTCAGACAATGCTCATCTGGAACCATAGAGATTCAACGTCTCTATTCACTGCGCCAAGGACGATCAAGGTTGGATTTTTTTAATCTTATAAATCCACGTTTATATATTATCTGATCTTCCATGGTCGGGTCCGTACCAAATGGTATATATATTATTTTAATTGGAACTCATTATTGAGATGAGTAAAAATAATAATCATCTCAATAATGAGTTCCAATTAAAATAATTTATTAACATGTTAAGAATATTAGTTGAAATCGTTCCAACGTAAATGTTTTCTTGTAATGAATGTTCATTATGCAGGAATAGCTAAATGATGATTCCGTGAGAATAGCATGGAGTTTTAAATTACTGATTTCTATGGACAGAGTGCCACACATGGCTTGAAATTACTGTGATTATTTTCTGAGAAAAGCAGCCCATAATCATGAAAGTGAAAGCATGTGTTTGTGTTCATTACATAAGAACAGTAATCCAAAATAGAATTTGTTTAAAAAGAAGAATTAAATTTTCATTCGATGTGGTAACTTTCCATGATGAGTATTGGTTGACTGTAGCGTGCGTAAAGTCTATGATGGGTGTTTTACGTCTCAAGGACAGAGTTCCATTCAGCACGTTGAGAATTTGAAGGGAAAATTGATCTGATTTATTGCAGCAAATCTTCATATAGAGATGTTCTCGAACGTTCCAGTCAGTTTGCTCTATCTCTACACGAGGAAATGTAACAGAGTTCCTTTATTGTGTGGGTGGCCAAATCACGACATTGTGTCTTTTTGTGTTCTGAGACACATGGGTGCTGAAAACAGTGATCGCTATGAAAATGGTACAATGTTCCACTGATAGGCAATTCTAGGAAAGAAACTTTGCTCATGGAAATTCCATTTAGTTTTAGGTACACGCAAGGAAAAAAGTAAGGATAGAACAGAAAAAGACTAGCAACGTCTCTTCTGTGAGAAAGAGATAATAGGGAGGACAAGAGGACAAGAGGACATCGTTGATTAGATTTCAAAGTCAGTTTTGTACCCTGTCAAGGTAGGAAAGGGTGCTCTGGACAGTACTTCCCCAGATGTATCAACAGTACTCTATTTTAGGATGCATTTGGTTCTTATACAGGTATTACTTGTCTCCGTATGATGCTAGAGTTAAAGACAAGGTCAATTATTAATGTTGGGGAAAAAAATATAAGCTACCCCAAAAAACTGGGAATTCTGAATTAGGACAAAAATAAAGTTTTTTTCACTCTAGAGTGATTTCTTCGTTCACTGACTGAGACATCTTGCTCTTAATAATAATTCAACATTACTTGGATGCAGGTAACTTTTTCAATAACAATCATTTATTAGATGTTTTTAGATGTTTAATGCTAACATCGATTTTCTAATATTCAATCAGGATGTCTAACTGGCGCTTCTGTTTTAGAGGTGGACTATCTAAGGGAGATAAAGCCTATTGACTAAGAAAACAAAAGAAGAAATTTACATATTTTGATTAATAATTAAGATTAACTAAAATAAAACGCAAAATAAAAAAATTTCTTTGTGCAAATTTATTTTTTTTATCGAAGTAGTCGCCTTTATCAGTGCAACGGGAAGAGGGAGGTCACCATTTTTGGTTAGCCTGTGGCATTCATCTTACCTCCTTCCTTCTCATCTTGGCCCCATTGTCTAGCAGTCGTTTGACCTGAAAGGCCTTTTCAGCTGGCAAGTGTGTGTGTGTGTGTGTGTGTGTGTGTGTGTGTGTGTGTGTGTGTGTGTGTGTGCACGTGCGTCACTCCCTCTCTCTCCCTCCCTTCTTTTTGTCATTCAAGTCCTCGCGGACATCTCTCTCTCTCTCTCTCTCTCTCTCTCTCTCTCTCTCTCTCTCTCTCCCTCACTCTCTCTCTATTGCTTTTGCTCGCAGATGGTTACCATGTGTTCTTGTTAGTGATTGGCTGTTATGAAAACAATCCCAGAAATCCCCTTTTTGTGATTTTTTCAAATCAGTTCCGGATAAGATTTCTAGCGAGCAACATTCATTTTCCGGGCTCCGTCAACTGACGTAAATTCATTCACTTCACTAAGGGTAGAGAGCCTTTATTGGAGCAGTTTGAAATTGGTGTTCCAAAATACACCATTCAAAGAAAAAGAAAAAGTGTGGCAGAGTCTGTCACCATTTTTATTTATTTTTCAAGCTGTTGGCTGAGAGACTCGGCAACATTGAGTTATTTTCTTCATCCCATTTTCAACAGATGAAGAAGTAGGCAGACAAACCTTTTCAGAGAAAAGGAAGATTATTTCTGGAGAAGGAAGGAAGGAAAAGGAAGAAGAAAAAGAAGAAGAAGAAGAAGAAGAAGAAACCTGACAACCTTTTCTGAGAAAAGGAATTTTATTTCAGACACTCTATACTTTGAAGAAGAAGAAGAAGAAGAAGAAGAAGAAGAAGACGACAACCCCTTTCTGAGAAAAGGAATTTTATTTCGGACACTCCATACTACGAAGCGAGAGAGCCATACTTTTAAAAAAATCTTTGGAGAAAAAAGGAAAAAAAATTAGAAGAACTTTGCAATTCAGCCTTCCGTGTTTTCTTTCCAGGAAAAAACAAACCTTTTTGTTGAAAAACTGAATTTAAAGACTTAGAAGAACTATTTTCTGTTTTTTTCATGTTTTTTTCCTTTCAGCCTTTCTTTCAAGTAAGAATTGTTGTTTTCTTGTATTTGTTTTTTATTTTATATGTTACCTTGAGGGTTTGTTAAACCTTAGCTTTGGAAAATAAAAGCAACAATAACATTTTATTTTCTCTTAATAAAATTCGGATCATTTTAATCACATTTCGGGTCTGTATTTCATTTTCTCATTTCTTTAGTTTTTCATTTCCGGAAAATTTGCTTTAAATGTTTATTTTTTTCTTTTTTTTCTCTTTTAATTTGTTACCCAAAAAGCACAGATTTTGGTGACGACCCCAAAATTCCATCAACTCTTACAAGTTAGTGACTTCACGGTCAGTACCTACAATTGGTAACTCTGCTTTGAGTCCTACAAAGTGGTAACCCCGGCTACAAAAGCAACATGTAACCTCTGCATATCCTCCTATAGAGAGTGCTGAAAACGAAAATAATCTTTAAAATTTTAGGAAACGAGTAGTTTCCAAGAGATGAAGAAATTATAGTTTCAAAACGTGGGGGATCACTTATATATATTAATTTAACGTAAAATGAGCACTTGCTTTATGGCAATCCTTTTTTTGGGGAAGGGGGGTCTGTTATTTTTTAGGGGGTGGGGTACTGTATCTAGGTAGACCAACAAAAATCTATCTTTAAAGACTTGTTTTCCATAGGTTTTCGGGTGTGACGAAATCGAATATTGCATTTAAATTTTCCACAAATGAGTAGCTTCCCGGGTATTAAGCAATGTAATTCTTTATGTTATAAGTGGTGGCCATTGTTGTACGTGCAAACGCGCATATATCTGCCACGCATGCAGCAAAAATATATGCGTACAACAATGACCACCACTTATATGTGGAAATTATCTTCCACCATCTTTCTTTCTTTTTTCTTTCCTTCTTTCTGCTGTTTCTGTTCTTCCTTCCTTTCTTCTTAACCCCTTTCCTGCCCCCTTCCCTAGCTTCCCCCCTTTTTTTATGTCACCTGCCTCCCTTATGCCCGTTGATTGGATGAGACGTTTTCGTGCTAAATTGAAGCACGTGTGTGATATTTTTTAGTTAATTCGACAGTTGTGGACAAGGCGTCGTCGAGACAACAAGTAACGAAAGAATTCCCTTAAGGTCTCGGATAAAAGGGGACGCCTGGAAATTACTAAGGCGTTGTACAACTCTGTCTTGACGAGACATTAAAGTCGTTGAAAAAAAAGGGAACCAAGAGAAGAAAATTCGCCGCTGAAAGTTTTCTAAGACACTTGAAAACTGAATATAATTATCGAGATAAAGATAATTGAAGTTTTGAAAAGAAAATTCGCTGCTGGGAAGTTTCGAAGATAATTGAAAACTCAAAAATATTCTGCCTCCATGAAATTTCAACCTTTGCAAAAAGGACTTCGGAAACGAATTTCCAGGAAAGGGACTGACAAAAAGAACTTTTTAACAACACAAACTCAGAAAGTAAAAGCCCCAAAAAACGAACTTTCTAAATGTTCCATTCGAGAAAGGGCGCCCAGAAGCTTCCAGTAAGTGCTCCCCTCCTTTTTTTCTTTCTTTCTTCCTCCTTCTCTATCTCTCTTTCCTTCTCTTTCCCTTCACTCTCTCCCCCTTCGGTTACTACTACAAGATTGCTTGTAAGCCAGATGGACATTTTTGGCAGCCCATAGAGGTCACGAACCTTTCCTTTTGATATCATATTTAATAAATTCTATTTCTCCTATTTTTCTCTTTTTGTTTGTTTTCTTCCTTGATGTTTCAGAGTTTAGTTGTAACGACTAATTGATTAAGAAGAATTGCCTTCCACGGGAAGAAGTGGATAATAAAATTTCTTCATATAACATAAAGAATCACATTGCTTAATACCCAGGAAGCTACTTATTTGTGGAAAATTTAAATGAAATATTCGTTTTCAGTACACATGAAAACCTATTGAAACAAGTATTTTAAGGTAGGTTTTCTGTTGGCCAAACCAGGCCACAGTTACCAAATAAACATCACCTCCTAAAAAAAATAACAGATGCCCCCACCCAAAGTGGCTATAAAGTGGGTGTTCATTTTACATTAAATTAATATATAAAAGTGATCTCCCATTTTTCGAAACTATAATTTCTTCCTATCTTGGAAATTACTTGTTTTCTAGAATTTTAAGCGGGTTTTAAACGTTTCCTAGAATTTTAAACGGTTTTTTCGCTATTAGCACCCTCGAAAGACCTTTCACAGCGGTAATTTTGGTAAATATGAAGAATTACTCCACCCTCGAAAATTCCTTTAAAACTCCCACTTTTATGGGGTTTCGAGGGCACTGAAAACGAAAATAACGTTTAAAATTACGGCAGTAGTTTTTAAGATATGAATAAATTTTAATTTGAAAAAGTGGGAGATCACTTTTCAAAAATAATTTGACATAAAATGAGCAGCCACTTTGTGGCCACCATTTTTTGTGGGGCTTTCTTTCCACCCTCGGAAAATCCTTTAAAATTACCACTAACGTTTAAAATTCCAGGAAACAAGTAGTTTCCAAGATATGAAGAAATGCACCAATTATGACCACCGTTTCCTTTTTGGTATTATTATACAAACACCGTGACAGCGTTAGGGTTAGGGTTAGGGTTAGGGTTTAGGGTTTAGGGTTAGGGTTAGGGTTAGGGTTAGGGTTTAGGGTTAGGGTTAGGGTTAGGGTTAATTCGCTGTCACGGTGTTTGTATAAATTTACCTTCTTTTTTTGGGGGGGGGGGGCTGCCAGTTTATGTTTTTCGTTTTTTGTTTTTTTTTTTGAAGGGGATATTCAATTATAGAATTTATATAGTTTTTTAACAAGTGCTGCTGCTTCTGCAGTTTAATTAACCGTTTTAACATAAGTAACGCGCCGACACCAAATGTAAACAGAATTTGGGTTTATTTTACTGTACACATAGATTCGAAAAAGTTGTCACAAAACAAATATATAACAAATAAATGTTATCAAAGGCAAGATAAGTTACTTTTCTACCCAACTGAATATGTTTTTAGTGTTTATATTTAATGTAACATGTTTATTCAGCTCGAAAAACATACAGTGTTTACCGATGTATTGGAAAAATTTAAATAGCAGCCGACTCTCTCTCTGAGGCGGTAAGTTTAGGAAAATGAGTTATAAATAAAAAAACCAGAAAAATACTGTTAGAAACTAGCTCAATATATGTTACCGTGACATAGGCTGACATATATTCGGCGGGTTTTTAATAGTATTTTGACTGTTTTTTTTTATTTATAATTCCCTTTCCCAAACTTACCATCTCCGAGAGAGAGAGAGAGAGAGAGAGAGAGAGAGAGAGAGAGAGAGAGAGAGTCGGCCGCGGCCGCCATTTTGAATTTTTCAATACATTTGTAAACACTGTATGTTTTTCGAGCCGAATAAACATGTTACATTAAATATAAACACTAAAAACATATTCAGTTGGGTAGAAAAGTAACTTATCTTGCCTTTGATAACATTTATTTGTTCTATATTTGTTTTGTGACAACTTTTTCGAATCTATGTGTACAGTAAAACAACCCCTGGTTAATTAAACTGCAGAAGCGCACCTAAAAAAGAACGAAAAACATAAACCGGCAGCCCCCTCCCCTAAAAAAAGAGGTGGCCATAAAACGTGTATAAAGCACCCACACAAAAAAAAAAAAAAATGGTGGCCACAAAGTGGCTGCTCATTTTACGTTAAATTATTATAGAAAAGTGATCCCCCACAGGCACAGCCCCACACACACACATTTTCAAAACTAACATTTCTTCATATCTTGGAAACTACTCGTTTGCCGTAATTTTAAACGTTATTTTCGTTTTCAGCGCCCCCAAAAACCTATTAAGTGGTAATTTAAAAGGGATTTTCGAGGGCGGAGTTGATTCTTCATATTTACCATAATTTTAAAGGAATTTTTTTTTGAAGGTGGAAAAATACTGCACAGTGCACCGGCACCGCACCTTTACCCATAATTTAATTATATAATTTTGTTCTTAAAATTCTATTTTAAAAAAATTTCCTCCAAAATAAGTTCAGAAAAAAAAAAAAAAATTAGTAACATCAAACAATTAGTTAATTTTTGCCAAACGTTTAATGTCCAAGTGTATTTTTATTTGAACGTAACTGAATCCTAATTGTCATTCGTGATATAAACAACTCCCCACGTGTTATAAGAAATTATCTAATCACGTGGGTCGATTACTTCCGGTTATAAACAATTGCACATGTTTATTTCTGCACGATTTAGTTATCCGACGTTTTCTCGTTCGGTTTCCTTCGGCTCGTGGCTGGTCAAATAATTTCCTGATCATTAAGAAACCATCATGAACGTAACGATCCAGGCAGAATATTCAGAGGAGGAAGGTGCACCTTTACTTGGGGACAAAATAGAAATCGATGTTACAAACGGTAAGTTTATTTACCTGTCAGTTTGGCAAAGGTGACGTTCTGGCACGACCAGAATTCTCCAGTAAGTGCTTCAAACCAACCCGTCCCAAAAGAAGAGATTATTGCATTTTGAGATCGTCGTGGGTTTCCCCCTTCAGCCATTATTGAAATGGTTTTTCCACTGTTGGCTGAGGAATGTTGCCAGTCTTGTGCAGTTCTAGGAGGTTCACCCCCCCCCCCCACCAAAAAAAACTTCTAAGAAGAGTGTGAAGGTTTTTAGTTTTATACCATTGCAAGAACTTAGACACCAGGGTTGAAAAGTGAACTCGAGAATTCATCGACCCAGAGCAGCAGAGGCACTCTGACCTGCGAAAAGTGCCTAGGCAGCCCTGTCGACATTTCCCGGCAAGGGTGTCTCAGGCGGGTAACAATAAACTAACTCCTTCTCCAAAACTAACCCCCTTCTCTAAAAGAGAAACAAACGGTAACAATAAACTAACCCCTTCTCCAAAACTAAGCCCTTCTCTAAAAGAGAAGGCGAAGCCTGGGAAGGTGGACCTGACCTCCTAACTGCACAGAACTAAACTCTTATCGCAAAATCAAAAGGGACCGGATCATTAAAGGAATGGTCTAATCTCTATTGATTTTTTTTTGGGGGGGGGGGGGAGGATAAAAATCCCTAGCCGAGAAGACTTTGAGAAAAAGTGGTAAATTTTACTTTAACTGCAACTCAGTCAACACTCGCCGTTAAATTGACCACTGTTATGTTTTCGCGTATACTGAAAACGAATATCACATTCAAATTTTGGGCAGACAAGTAGTTTTCGGGATATTAAGACATTTTTTTTTTTTTTCAAATGAATTTCATTTTTAACATGGGAAGGGGTTGTTTTTGTAATATGCATGCGCATTAGTACTTGTTCATTGGGGGGGGCATGGCTGCCAGGGAAAACATAAGGGTTACATTGGATAATAAAGGTTTTAATATCCAGAAAACTACTTATATGCCCCAAATTTTTATGTGATATTCGTTTTCAGCATACCCAAAGACCTAGAAAAGTCGTCAGTTTAATGGTGAATGTTGAGTTGCAGTTAAAATAAGTTAAAAAATAAATCATTTCAATTCCCACTTTCCGACCCTTATCGCATCATCCCGTCGTATGAGGGAGATGAAGCAGGCACCTTTGCCATGTTGAAATGATTAAAATATAATGGCAAATGTGTAGTTTAGCGGCGTAAATTATTTGACAGACAAGAAGTTATAGAAACTATTTATTTTTATATAAAACATCATTAGACCCTAAGGCTGAAATAAAAACCGAAAAACTCTCATTTTTATTTTTTTCAACATTTTTTATTAGATTAAATATACCACAATCGAGGCCGCCATATTGTTTTTAAATTTTGGCTTTTCTAGGGTTTGACAGATTGGCATTTTTAAGGCCACATCTGGCCTTTTTTACGCTCTATGAACTGTTTTGGCCGCCATTTATGTAATGAAAGAGCGTAAAAAATGCCAAATTTGGCCTAAAAAACACTCTGTCAAACCCTAGAAAAGCCAAATTTCATAAACGATATGGCGACCTTGATTGTCGTACATTTAGTCTAATAAAAAATGTTTCGGTGTTTATTTCAGCTTTAGGGTCTAATGTGTTTTATATATATATATATAAAAAAAAATATTTTTTATAATTTTTCGTCTGTCAAATAATTTACGCCGCTAAACTACACATGTGCCAATATAATATATATAGTACAAGTATTTTTCAACAAGCAATTATCGACATTTTTTGTTTAAGATAGAATCGGCAGATTCTTTAATGTTTTAAGAAAAACAATATGACGCATTTAATTGTCATGTCGAAAATAGTAATATATCCAAAACTTACGAAAATTCATTGATTCAAATAATTTTGTTTTCATTAACTTGAAAAAACGTGTACTGCACGAGGTTAAAGATGCCGGAAACCATTACGGTGTAATCTAAATTTTGCGTTTTGAATTATGTTCCCTGTGTGTGAACTCTTCATCTTTTACTTTAGGGAAACTGCAATTTTACCCAAATTTCTGAAAAAATTACTTTCAACTCTAAATAACTTTCTACTCGATGAATGTTCGTAATATTTGGATATATTAATACTTTCGACATGACAACTAAGTGCGTAATATTTTTATTTTTTATTCTCTTCGTACATTTCGCAACGACTGTCAGTTTTTAAATAGTTTGTGAACGTATAAAATGCACCTCCATTATTTGTTTTACTGAAAAATTATGTTTAATTCTTTAGACTAATATAGATTAGGGCGCTTCTACAGAATTTGGACGAGATTTTGTAGTCGATAAATGGAGTTTTCGGATTAAAAAAAGTCAATGGTTTCATCTGATTTTTTTTTTTTTTTCACTTCTAAGTTACAATGGTAGCTTCCAAATTATGCAGTCGAAATTACCTGAATATTACTGAATTATTAAAATATATATATATATATATATATATATATATATATATATATATATATATATATATATAAACTTTAATCGTGTTAGCAGGTGAGAAATTGCCGCTATCTTGTTTGAATGCAAACCTGTGTCTTACGATCGTTTTCATCAAATTCTATTTTTTTCTTTAATAAATAATTTTCTATCTTATCAATTTTCGTAATTTTTTAATGTAATCATCTTAAATCTACGTGGAATACATTACATAGATACCATTGTTTTCATGTGAAATTCAGTATTACGATTTCTGAAATTTCGTCCCAATAGTGTAGAAGCGCTTAGATTTGACAAACACTTCAGATTGTAAAAAAAATAGTTTTCTATTCTTAGTTGATTGTTCAACTTTTAGAAAGGGGAGGGGGTTCAGAGTAATCTTATTTTCGACCCTCCACCTCACAACTATTCATGATTATTTTTTTATTAATGCATGCAATAATGTTTATCGTGGGGAGGTGGGGTGGCACGTGAAATTTCCCGTTTCCGGTCTGTACTTTTACGCACTTTTTTTTTTTTAATTCAATTTTGGCATGTCTTTATTTTTCGTATTGTCGTCCAAGAACGGCATTGTTTTTATTGTGTGTACAGAATTTGAATGAAACCCAAGTTAAAAAAAAAAAAAATGCAACTTAATTCGTTCAAATTCTGTAAAAGTACGATTTTTTTGGTATTTTGACTCCTAATGTTTCGTCTGCTCAAATTTTAATCACGTGATTACGGTGTAGCATCAATAAAATAAACCATTCATTCAAGTGCCGCCCGGTGGTTGTGGCTGAATACGATATTAAAAATCCCTTATTTTTGGTACTTTATGCACTTATGTAACCGGGCTGGCAAGTGTATTGTAAATATTCTGTACTTTCACCTAACAATTTAATAAACAAAAAGATATCGTAAAACTTGAAGGACCGTTTGATCACATTTATTTAAAGTGTTGTATAATTATTAAAAAAAAAAAAAAATCAGTTGCGCTTCTTGTGCTTTATTTCTTCAATTTTGAATAATTTCACAATTACGAATGAATTCGCGTGTACTTTAAAAAAAAAAACAGTAGTATTCTAATCAGATTATTTGGTTTATCTAATTAATTGAATTGATATATTGCAAAGAAGCCAGCAAATACCCAGCAAACGAACAAAAGTGTAAAAATAAATAAATAAATAAATAAATTTTACCATGACTAATAAAAGTTACTTTGGTATTTTTTTTTTAGATTAGGTCCACCTCCACAATTTCCTTTTAAATGATGACTTTTATAGGTTTTCGACTATGCTAAATACGGAAATCGCATTGAACTATTTCAGAAATAAGTAGTTATCGAGATATAAAAAGTTGTTTTATGCATTGTATTCTTTGGCGGCCATCTTTGTTACGCGTGCAGATTTGTTTATGGCGCACGCGCGTAACAAAGATGGCCGCCAAAGAATATAATGCATAAAACAACTTTTTATATCTCGATAACTACTTATTTCTGAAATATTTCAAGGCGATTTCCGTATTTAGCATAGTCGAAAACTTCTAAAAGTCGTCATTTAAAAGGAAATTGTGGAGGTGGACCTAATCTAAAAATTTGCCACACTTTAAATTTAAATCAATGTATTCAAACGGTCCTTTGGAAAAGAAATATGTAAAATAAAGTGGTGCATGTTACCGTGCTATTTTTTAATTTTGTTTTGTTTTTTTAAGCCATATTTTTTAACTCGTATTTTCAGGTTAAATTCAAGTTTTACGATATCTTTTTGTTTATTAAATTGTTAGGTGAAAGTACAGAATAGTTACAATACACCCGGTAACATAAGTACATAAGTACCAATTTCTGAATTATTAATTCTTTGCTTACCCCCTCCCCCTCCCTTCCATCGCCTTTCCGATCCCTTTTCCCGCTTCACCTTAGTGTCTGCTGGAAGTATTTTGATGTCAATCCTTAGAATAACTTGCAAGTTATGTCGGACCTGTACGAGCCTTTTTCAAGTCTCACACAAAACACACATTCATATTTCAAGCTGTCATATACATACGCGCACACAAACATACGCGCTCACGTCCACACACGTACATACACTCACATTCATGTATATATACACACACACTTACGTATACACATGTACTCACACATGGACGACGTCACTTCCGCTTTCTAAGGAAATACACATGCGCAAAATACACTCTGGAAACGAGTATAAAAACAAGGCGATAAGCTGTTTCTAACTCTCTTTGGAACCAACTCTCAACTAGAGAGGTTGGGCGAATAAGCCGCGCGCCGTTTCGGCGTGCACGCGCACCTCACGCCCACTTCCTACTATGTATGGGGCACGAGCTAAAGGCTGTATGTATACATTCTCACCCTTTCTCTTTCCACCTACTACTGGCCACTAAGAACACCTTCGCGTCGCTGACTACTAACTGGTGACAACTCTAATATCCTCTCCTTTGTCTACACACTGGACTACCATTCTCAATTTTCCTACATTTATTTCTCTTCCCACGCACGAACAAACAATAGTGACCCGAACTTGAGATGAAAACACATTTCCTATTCTTGCTACAATACTAGTCCTGCAACGGACATTGGTTACATACGCGCGGACATGTTATAACTAAAACATTCGTTTCTTTCAACAGCAAATAAACGACATTTATCTTATCCATTAATTGAGTCTTTGTTTCCTTCAATTCCCATCCGTTTCATTATTCTTTTGTAACGGGATTGGGGTATTTATATATCCTAGTCCCCTACAGACCATCACATCAAAGGGAGGCAAATCAGCAAAAACTTTTACAATGACTAATATGTTAAACCATCTTAGAAAGCTTCATTCACAAGAAGCAAAAGTTGCAAATAAAAGGAAGCGCAATGAATGTTCAGGGATGGGCATTCCAAGAACAAGTGGCAACAACTACGAGCCTCCAACAAAACACCCAACTACTATAGAATATTGGCCAAAAAGAAAGTTTGGGATGCTGTTGATCTGCAACTATATTCTGTAACCTCTGACATTGGATTTAATAGACTTATTGCAATACTTTGTTCAAATTACAGCATACCATTAAAAAAGTACTCCACTACAAAATAATTTTCAATATATTTCAAAAGTAAAAAAAAAAATCAACTTGCTGAAATTAGCAACATTTCATGAACTACAGAGATTTGGACAGCTACAACAGATAATGCTCCCTTTCTGTATTTGACAAATCTTTAGCGTTCAAATAACTTTGAACTGTGCAGAGCTGTGCTTAGAGTTGTCCCATTCCTTATTATACACACAGGTGCAAAAATAAGTGAAGAATTGCACAATGTTCTGGATGAGTATAAAATCTTCAATAAAGTTTTAATAGTCTTGCGGGATTCAGGAAAAAATATGGTTGGGGGTGCCAGGGAATGTGATTTAGAATAACTATCTTGTATTGTAACTCGGTCTTTGAAGACAACCATTACATCTAACAGAAATAGTCTCACTTGAATCACTTCTTATTAGTAAATTAACTGAAATACATGATTAGGTTAATTTTGAAAAAACAAACTCCTTCAAGATGTGACCACATGGTGGAATTCAACATATATGCTGAAAATAAATAAACAACAATGAAAAACTCTTGTAATGTGTGCTGTTAAGATTTCTTACCTTAACAACTTACCAATAGAAATTTGTTCAAAAAAAAAATATTCAGTTTCGGAGTCCATTTGAAGAAATCACCAAAGAAGCAAGTCACAGAACATCAACCATATCAATGATAATATTTACAAATTTAACTCTGAGGTTATTTCTGTCAAAAGTTGTCCAATCTAATTCTAGTATTTCTGACTTTAGTGGAATCCTTCTTACCATTGTTGAACAATTCAGGTTATCAATGGAAAAAAGCTCTTCATCATATCAAAATGATAAAAACTTGTGTATGTCTACTTTCCTAGATCCATGATTCAAATATTAATTTTAAAAGATTGGCATAGAAAACAGAATTGGATTCTACATCTACTTTCTGCTGATAATAATAAAGCAGTAATGGCAGGATACATTACCCTGCTGAGGGTGAAAAAGCATGAACAAGTGTAAAATACAATATGGCAACTTTGAAACCAACTGACAAAAAAAAAACAGTAAAAATGTCACAAAAGATGTTTTCATCACTCTTAGTATAAGAATAATAAAAAGTAAAAGTACAATTATTTCTAATTAAATTTCGGCCTTCATTTTTGAGGTGTGAAAAGTGAGTATCATTTATAATAGCAAAATTGCACTGATGGACAATTTTTAAAGTATCATCAAATAAAACTGAATTAAATGACAGTAAACTGCAACTAACTTCGTTATAAGTCGAGAAAAATGCTGATATGTTCAATTTTGATGGCGGAAATAAAGTACCAAATGTCAAACATATTTTAATTTCAAAATCACACATCACGAAAACTGCTAAAATATACAGATTTGGAATATCGAATACCTAATCAATACATATTGTAGAATGCTATATTATGTACTTCTTAAATAGTATCCTCAAGAAAATGTAGTAATTTTATGTAGTGTTTTTGTAGAAGTGTAAGCCATTTTGAATCCTCAGATGGTTCGCTGTTACACACAAGTCCTGGTAGGTGACTTGTTTGTAGTAGACAGTTCCACAGAACAAAATATTCTTACCGTGTCGAAACCCGGGAAAGAACATGTGAAATTGCACCAGAAAAGGTTTAATATTTATGTAGCAATTTTGGTTTCTGATTGGTTGGTAGCAGCACGTGAATTTATTTAATTCGTCAGTTCTTAGCAGCATCGTTTATAAATAGAATCGTCCGACTGTGTGGGATCATACCCCATTATCACTCCTGGATGATGGGATGTGTCTCCTAGCGGCTTCGGCTGCAGGGGGACAAGATAGTACACGTCAAGGATTCGTCACTTGACACTCAGCCCAACAGGTGAGGGGCCGGGAACCAGCCCAGCACCTGTTGGACTGAGGTACACCGCCTGGGTAATACCTAGAAGGTCCACCCTCCCAGGCCTTGCCACCGGGCTTTCCGGTGGGGCAAGTTTATTGCTTGCTGCCTGAGGCGCCCCGACCGGGGAATGCCGACTGGGTTACTCAGGCAATTTTTAAAATTGCCGGAGTGCCCCTCCTTTAGGGGAGCCTGCGGGTATCCCACTTTCCAGGCCTTGTGCCAAATATTGCCGATGTGGGCGGCAATTAAATATATACCCCATTATCACTCCAAAATATTGCAACAGTTTTTATTTCTTTTTATCGTGGCGATGTAATTAAGCAAACATACAGGTTCAACATCAATTTAACTTTAATAAAAGAGAGAGCTGCATGTTATCAACGATATTGTTTTTTATACAATTGGTATTTCTTTTCGATTCCATTGAATTCCTTGCTTGGCACTGATCATATTCGTCCATTTGAGGTGGTTCCCACACCTCCTTCCCCAATCAAACACATAAAGAAAGAACTTGAGTTGTCCTTCTTCAATGCTTGTGGCACAAATCACTTGTTTTGTATTGTTTATTAAATTTTTAGGTGAAAGTACAGACCAAGAAAAATAACCTCTCCTCCACATGTTAAGAAATGGGTTTCCAAAACGTTCTCTGCATAAATACTATTTTCTTTTTTAAATGTTTTAACATCATTCATTTTTATATTAGCTTTGTTCAAATAACGTTGTGATTGTTTACAAATGATTTATTTCTGGTTTGTGTGGACCATTCTGCTTTACGTTGAATGCTCAGAAAAAGTCCCTTCTGATTAATGTTTACTATTATTAAAATAAGTAAACAAACTTGGCTGTTTTTCAGAATAACAGAATATTTTTTTACTGGTAAACATTAATCAGAAAGGACTTTTTTATGGAATATATGTGAAGCAGAATGAAATTTTTTAATAAGAGATTCGTTCAGTTTTTCCATAGGAAATTTGGAACGCTATAAAATTTCTACATTAACAACTTACCAATGGGGACTTGTTTAAAAAAAAAAAAAAAAAAATTGTCCAGTTATTGAGTCCATTTGAAAAAAATCACCAAAGAAGCAAGTCACAGAACATCAACCATATCAATGATAATACCTACAATTTTAGCTTTGAAGTTATTTCTTTCAAAAGCCGTCCAATCTAATTCCCATATTTCTGACTTTAGTGGAATCCTTACCATTGTTGAACAATTCAATGAATCGATGGAAACAAGATTTTTATCTTCTCTAAAGGATAAAAACTTGTTTACTTTCCTAGATCCAAGATTCAAATTTAAATTTCAAAAGAATGACATGGAAAGCACTAAGAATTGGATTCTACATCTACTTTCTACTGATGATAATGAAAGATAAACTTCTCTGTTGAGGGTCAAACCTGTTTGATGAATTAGCTTCAAATAAACCTACAGTAACAAATGAAAACTTAGCGCAGGTAGAAGATGAGTTAAACCCGCCGACTGCAACAACAGAAATACAAGAATCACAATCTAAACTCAAATGCAGTAAATCCTTTATGGTTAAGAGCACAAAAGAACTTTATACCATTTTGTAGCTTTACAACGACTCACAAGAGGTGATGATCTATTTCAGTGGTGGAAGAAGACAGGAGACCTTACCACTGCTGAATAAACTGACTTCAAAATATTTAAGTGCGCCACCTTCATCTGTGGAGAGTGAGTGGCTCTTTAGTACAGGTGGTAATGTGTATGAACCTAAGAGGCTGAGTCCTGA
The DNA here is from genome assembly GCF_053919585.1 of Euprymna scolopes. Classification (NCBI taxonomy): domain Eukaryota; kingdom Metazoa; phylum Mollusca; class Cephalopoda; order Sepiida; family Sepiolidae; genus Euprymna; species Euprymna scolopes. The sequence continues at coordinate 168,505,168 of NC_136482.1, forward strand.
GAATGGAAAAACTCTGTTTCTACATTACAACTTAAAAGCATTCAGCTTAAAATATTGAGGAGACTGAGAGACAAAGAGGCAAGCGGAAAGAATAGGGAAGTAGAGCAACAGCAGGTGAAGAACTTCAGCTTATAGTTATTCACTTAAAGAATTACAATTTGTACTTTGTAGTTGGTTTGTAATTTCCTTTTTCTAATAGAATTATTTAAGTATATACATTTAAGAATTGGAAATTGTACCTTGCATTTTGTAATTTTAGTTAATAAAGGCAAAAAGCCAAAATAGTGACCAGACACTTAATTAAATGTTAAGTTAAATTAGCAGTTACTATGTTAATGTGTCAAAGTTATCTGATGAGTTACTTGGTAATGATGAAATGATTTAAATTTAATAGGAAAGAGAAAAGTAAATAATCGGCCAACTGACTGATTAGGCAAATTACGTACCGATTAATCGGTACATCCCTAGTCACAATTTTGCAGCCTATTGCAACATACCTAAAATCTTAAAATCCATATTAAAAAAACGATTGGAGTTACAAACTCGTATTTTCAGGATTTTCTAGTTTATATGCTACCAACAAATGGAGAAATTTTGAAGAAATTATCCAAAACTGTTTTCCAAAATAGTCAATAACGAACATTTTAGGAGAGAGGCATATGTTTACCAAAAAAATGATAAATTATTTTTACTATTATCTCTGACTGCATACACCTCACACTAGATGAAGCAGATGAAGTTAAGGTGCTTGATATATATATATATATATATATATATATATATATATATATATATATGATTTAGTTTTTTTTTATTTGAAAAAGAAATCCAGCAGAGTGCTCAGTTAAAAGGAAAATCTGAAAAATAAGAGCGTATTTATATTTTATATTTTGTATACAGAAAGTTGTTAGATGAGACAAGTCATTAGTACCGTCGGTTTCAAGCCCGATAATTAGGACTGTTTAAGATATCCATATTAAGCTCTCTTCAGCCAAAACTCATAAAAGAGGTGAGTATTGGCTGAAGAGAGCTTGATATGGATATCTTAAACAGTCTTAATTATCGGGCTTGAAACCGACGGTACTAATGACTTGTCTCATCTAACAACTTTTTGTATACAAAATATATCCAAACAAGGTTTGACATGAAGATTTTCTCAAAATTAAATTGTATGGTATTTCTAGATGAATATTTAATTACTAGCTGTATATACCCGATTTTGCCAGGTGGAAAAATATTGGTGGGCGGAGGGTTTAGGCCACAAACTATTTAAGATACACCAAATATCTTAACTTATGATTTTCCTGAAAGTGGATCACATGTTGGATTTATAGAAGCATAAAGTACATCAATTTTCATCCATAAAAATTAAACTGGAAATAACTTAAAGGGGAAATAACTCTCACAGCTTACTTTCTATTTTAAAGGTAACAATAATTGAAAATAAATTAAGGGAGTTTTAAGTGAGTGCCACATCACATCTTCAAAGTCTGCTTGAAAGTCAGCACCAAAGTGTACCTGGATGTGTTGGAGCAGGACTCGGCAACGCCCTACAAATCCAAAGAGACCCAGGCTTCGCTTCAGAAGGAGTGCTACGACTTTGTACACTTCTCTCACTGCTCCCCTCCTCCCTCATATGGCGTTTGTTGTCAGAAGTATGTCCTTCTGGATTCCAAAGAAAATATTGCCCAGATATTCAAAGATGCAAATGCTAGTTGTTCTTTTTAGTGCTGTGGTAATATGCAGATAATTTCCTTAAAATATCGTCATAGTGAGAAAATGAGTTTAAATTATAACAGATTTTTATTAAACTTGTTATCAAGAAAATAATCGGTTCATCTCTTTCTGTATGTTTACTTACTCATCAGATCCATCTGAATAATTAGTTCAAACTCAACATCAACAATGAGGAACCCCTCCCTGGACTCAAGCCATCTAACTCTGCCCCGAGCTATTCGCTGCCATATGGGACCCATGTGCTGTATCAGGTCATTCTTGGTCTTCCCTTTGGCCTCTTATGTTCACAAGGTGTCCATTCCGTTGTCCTGATGGACCATCTATTATGTTGTCTGGCTATGTGCCCTGCCTATCTGTGTTTGACATCAATACTACCATCAAAACATCCAATGACTCTTGTTTGTCAGTGGATCCAGATGTTTGTTTTTCTGTCTTGTAGAGTGATGCATGCCTAACATTATCCTCTCCATCTTCCTTTGTGCTACTGTCAAGATTCACTTTGGTGAGTTGTTAGAGCCCATGTTTCACTACCGTAGATCATCATAGATTTAGTTAAAATTAAAACAACTTAAATAAAAGCAATCGATGAGTAAATTTGAACCGACTTGGTTCCATTTTGAACAAGTGAAGCATGCATGGTTCTTTGTGAGTGCACAGTGAACGAGGCATACAAAAACTAAGTTCAATCGAAGTTTTCCTCGAAAATCTGTTCTGTTACTTTTTTACTCATATCATGTTTAATGTTCGTGCAAAATTTAAAAATATTCCAAAGCGTAGTTATTGAGAAAAGTGCGGACGGACGAACGGACAAGGGTGAATTTACAGGTCCACCCTCCTTTTGCCGGGGAACCAATAACATTAAAACTTTGTGAAATGCTTAAATGTGATCAAAAGTATCCTAATCCAATAAAGATATAATGAAGAAAAAAAAAATCAAATTGTTTTAATGAAATTTTACACTGGATTTATACTATTTGTATTCTTTAATTTAGAAAAGTTATGTAAAAGGGAGGCAATCGGTGACATTACAGAAGATTTTTTTTTTAGAACTGATATTTGCTATCTCTATCATGCTAGATGTTTTCTTTTAATCTTAAGCAACAAACACTGCATTAACTAAGAACCCATATGAGCTACTATATTACTCTTTAGAAGCATGGTCCTGGATATGACATTAAACTATATCCGATGGTGAGGCCCTAGCTTGCGGGCTTTGGGGAGTGTGGAACCACCCTTTAATTGCCATTGCTCCCAGATCAATTCTGATCTGGAGTGGTAGTACCTGTTAGGGTCTCAACTATGGGTTAAATAGAAACTGACTTTAAAAAAACAAATATACTCTATTAAAAAATTGTTCTTCAAAATCACTGGATTCAGCATTAAATAACCTGAAAAGGGTTGATATGCCGTAAAACAAACTTTAGAAGCACTCAAAAAACAAAGAATTATATCTATTAAAAAAAAAAAGTGCATCAACAGTGATAGGAAAAAAAAAAATGAACCAACTTCAATTTTTTTTTTTTTTTTTTTTTTTTTTTATACATTTGTCCTATATAAATACTTAACATTAATGTGGATAAGACAAAGTTTGACTTTAAATGCAGAGGGGACGTTCAAAGCTCAAGCTGGAAGAACACTGAAAGAAGTCACCGAGTTTAAATCCTGGGCAGCAACATGGGTTTCACAGAGAAAGATATCGAAATTTGCATCTCAAAAGCATGGGCCGCATTGGATAAGCTCCGGTCAATATGGACTTCAAGGCTAACTGACAAACTGAAAAGGCAGTTCTTCAGAGCAGTAATGGAGTCTGTCCTTGTTTACAGTGTTACAACCTGGACACTCACCAAAAGATTGGAAAGAAAGCTAGATGGCATGTACACCCACATGCTATGAACAGTGTTAAATATATCTTGGCAAAATCATTCTACAAAGCAGCAACTTTATGGTAATCTACCTATCATATCTACTACCACCAGGGAGCAATGTCTACGATTTGCCAATCACTGCCAGTGGAGCAAGCAAGAGCTGGTGAGAAGCGTATTGCTATGGACTCCACGGCATGGGGGCATGAGCATAGGACAACCTACAGGGTGGTCAAAAAGTCAGGTAACATTTTAAAGAAAAACGATATTAGCAATACACGTATATTTAAGTGCCATACATTGAAATATAAAATGAAACAAACATGAAATATGTTTATTTTGTTAATTGTCGTCCATTTCTCTCTATCAATCGCTGGAAGCGATTAACCACTGATTGTGTAACACGTGTAATCATGTCAGCTGATATTCGCGCAATCTCCTCTTCAATAAATAACTTTAAAGACGCTATTGTATCAGGCTTCTTGCCATAAACGCTATCCTTTACATAGCCCCAAAGCCAGAAATCAGGAGGGGTAGTTTATATATTACACTCAAATATTTAAACAAATAATATTAAACGAATAGAGATTATAATGGATCATATTGTTTTTTCTACCTTTAACATGTTACCTGACTTTTTGACCACCCTATAGATCCACATACATCCAGCAAATTTCACATGATACCAACTGTGATCCTGAAGATCTGAGACAGCTGATGGAGGACAGGAAAATCTGAAGAGTCACATTGGTCCAGGCAAGGAACCTGACTGGATAGATAGATAAATACTTAGGGTTATATTGAGCTTTGTATTAGTGTTGGGACAATTAATCGAGAATCGGAAAAATCAACAAATATGGGGGAATCGGTATCAAAATCGAAAATTTGGTGCCTATTTTCTGATGCCAAAACGATTCTTTGTCTTTATTTGATTTTGTTTAAAGCAAAATCTTTCATTGCTGGTAATGATGATAAAATAATAGATATTTATTGATTTAAAAATACCAGTAAAGCTAAAATCTATAGATAATCCTCCATAAGTGTTAGTTTATGCTTAGGAAAATATCTGCATATTTAATATTTTTTTACAGAAACCGGGGGAAATAACAACTCTATAGTTAAATAGTTAGAGATTTATAAAGAATCGGAATCTGGAATTTAGTACGGAATCGGTAAAAATATTGGGATCGTCCCATTACTACTTTGTATGTAAGCTATGTTACATTGCTTGAATGCATTTTAAAAGGATTCATAGGGAAAAGTATCATAACATTTGATCAATTAGTCTTTCATAATGTTTTACATTCCTCAAGTTAAATGCAATTTATTTTGAGCATTTTTTATGCATTTAGGAAAATTAAATGAGTAAAACATTGTCTTGTCAAAGTTTGTCAGCCCACTAATTCCAAATTACGTAATTTTATAAAGCTCAATTTTTAACCACTTTAATGATCTTTTTGCATTGAAAATAATTCCTAGATTTCCATAAAATTTTGAAAGTTCATGTATTGCATGCTTAATTTAACTTGGTCTAAGTTCTTGGTTACCTTTTTTTTCCACTTTCCGGCAAAAAAGTGTAAATTTTAAGACCATATCTAGAGTTTTATTTTCAGATATGTTCTTTACTGACATAAATAAAAATAAAATTGCTATTTTAATTTCATGAAATCTGATGGAAAATAACACAACTAATGTTAATGATAAACTTTTAAATAACCAATATAGTAAAGAGCAAAATAAAATATAATATATATATATATATATATATATATATGCTTATTTACAATTCAACCGTGTTTAAAAAAATTGCTTTTAACTTTTTAAAACTATAAAATATGAGTTCTTAGCATTTTGTGATTTTGTTTTGTTACCAAAGTTCATGTTTGTTTTTTTTTGTTTTTTCTGTGACAAATTTTTGTTTTTTTCTGTGACAAGATCTGTTTTTTTTTTTTTTTTTTTTTTTTTGTGACAAAATTTTTTTTTCTGTAACAAAATTCGCTTTTTTTTTTCTTTTTTCTTTTAAATTATTATTATAAATTTGATACTGATACAGTTTGTGACCCAAGCTAAAACCGACTTTTGTTGGTATTTTCCAACTGTTTTGCTGAATGAAAATGACCTAGTGTCAAAATCAAAGCCAGAGGTTGCTATCAAGCGGAAAAAAAATGAAATAACATTCAAAGCAAAGAAAAAGCTGTATGTAAAAATTAATGAAAAATATTTATTTTTGATGGAGACAATATAATGAAACAACTTATAAGTTTTTTGGGTTTTTTTTTCACAATTCTTTTTTGTTAGTTTCGATTTATTATGATTATGAAAATTCGTGTATTGCATGCCTAATAATGTGCAAGAACTTCTAGTGACTGCTCCTAAGGAATTCCGATATAGTTTTTAAACTATAAGGCTCAAAACAAAAAAAAAATTTAAATTTCTTTTTCGCTTTTCAAAATATTGCAGATTTTTTATTGGCATTAGTGCAGATGAATTTTATAATTTATTCATTTTCACAATTAAAAATTTTCGCCTGTTATCTTGCAATCTGATTGGTCAAGCACTTTATGGTGAGCTACGATGTTCACTCTTTCGCTGCCGGAAGTTCAAGTGCCCCGAAACGTTTTCTGCGCATGAGGCTAGAGGCGCCTTTTTACTAAATTACTTAAAAAATTCAATGTTTTGATTTTCTGACTAATCAGAGAATTTTCCAAGCTGTCGGAAATTCGGTGTCTGTGGGAGCCGATGAGAATCTTTAAAAGAGCTCTGTATTTTCCAAAAAAAACAGTTAACAAAAATTCAGAGATAGTGTTGGAAGGCATATATCACTACTGTCTGCAACTCAACTCTAACGCGACAACACTTTGAACATAACAGTCAGCTAATCAGACAATATAGGCGAACACACACACAGAAACAGTAACTAACTTTTGCATTCCCCCTTTTATTATCGTATGCTCACTTGAAATTAAGTTTATGAAAATAATTATTTTAAAACTTCTCACATTATTCAATGAACCTTCCAGAGTGATTAATTAACTCTACTCAAAAACTTTCAGTGAAAATTATTTTATATAATTGAATGAGGAAGTTTTCTTTACGATTTACAGACCCGTGAACTAATCACGGCTCTTAAATTATCAACTCAAACTTCCTCGAAATCTCAAACTAATTTCCCCCTTGTGTTCACTCATAAATGAACTATTATTTTCAATGAAAATATTTCCTAAAATGTAATAAATCTTTTTCCTTTTATAAATTGAGAGTTAACCTTGTTTGTTATGTTGATATATTTTCTACGAAAGAACCTCATAAATTCGACTCTGTCTCGCTCTCTTTACTTCTTTTCTCCACAATAATAACATTGATTGATAATACATAAACAATAATAAAAAAAAGGAATAGGCCAAAACATGCAAACAATTCTATAAACAAAAAACAAAAAAGAAAAAAAAAAGCTACCTTCTGATGCTTCAAGTAACCAATCTTTTGATGTGAATTTCAACGAAACTAAACAAAATGAAAACAACCCAAGAAATAATTTGACTACAAATTCACCACGGACCAACAACAAACAAACAAACAAACAAACAAAAAACTGCCTTCTAATACTTCAAATAACCAACTTTTGATGTGAATTTCAACAAAAGTAAATAAAAACTCAAGAAACAATTTCACCAAGGTCGCGAAAAACTATGGAAATTCAACAACAAAAATAAAAAGGAAAAAAAATGTTTTTTTATGAAAACGATAAAACAAATCCTTCTGAATATAAAAATCTACTTTTCAAAAAAAAAATTTTTTTTATTTTCTAACAAAAATACAATCCTACAAATATATTCCTTTTCTTCTTGAAAACAAACAAAATATTTCAAACAAAAAAAAAAATTATTCTTTTGAAACAAAAACATATTTCACAAAAAAAAATTTTTTTTTTTTAACATAAAAACCTATCTTCATAACAAAATTATAAAAGACAACACACAGCAAAAATGTGAATAACAAAAGGAAAACTAAAATGGCAGAAAACGAAGTCGACATGGCAGCAGAACAAGATAAACCAGTGCAGTCAATTGCGATGAAAACTCCGGCATTTATTGATTCAAATGTACTAGCTTGGTTTTCAATAATGGAAGCCCAGTTCAGTATTATGAACATTAAACAACCAAGACAAAAATTTTACCATATTCTCGCGTCACTACCAACGGATATAGTTGGAAAATTACAAAACAACATACTGGAATCAAAAGACTTTGATAAGTTAAAAGATGCTGTGATTAACCAGTATGAAAAATCAAAGCCTGAAATGCTGGACAAACTAATGTCATCTTCAATCATGACAGGACGTCCTTCGATTTATTTGAACGAACTCATGTCATTAGCAGGTAGAATTGGTGTTGGAGAAGACATTGTCCGACATAAGTTCATCCAAGCCCTACCTCATTCGATCTAACCCGTGGTAGCAGCACAAATTGATCTCGATCTGGAAAGACTTGGAAAAATGTCCGATGATCTGCTGTTATATTTTAATAGATAGGAAGCCACACAAATACAACAGATATCATGGAACCAAAACCATCGTAACCAGAGTGATGACGGATCTCAAAGAAAAAGTAATCCGTCACAAAAATCATATAATTGTCCAAATGGAGTTCGTCCTTTTAACAAGGATCAGAGACCCAAAATCTGCCGTTCACATCTATATTTTGCCGAATGTGCAAAATATTGCAAACCATGGTGTAAATGGCCAGACAAACGGAATGTGCAAATGCAACCCAGTTCTCGTCTTGCCTCCCCTGCTTTTGGTAAAATATCGGAAAACTAACCCGCCGAAGCGTGATAGCTTCCACATCTTCACCGCTTCTTGAAGTAGCTGCACGGTTAGGAGCTATAAAATTGAATTTCGTTGTGGATACGGGAGCTGCAATATCTGTAATCCCAAGAAAATGTATAGTTATATACCCAACAAACATCTCAATTGTGTCAGCTAACAGTCAGAACATTGAATGTTCCGGTCAAGCAGTATTAAACCTGCCACTTCATAACTTGAGGCGTGATTTCACTTGGACCTTTCTCATTGCAGAAACTACCAGACCTCTCCTAGGTTATGATTTTCTGAATCATTTTGGATTGATGGTTGATTGCACAAATAACAAATTGATTGATCAAACAACCAAAAGATATTCAAACGCACAGCCATCACCAATACTTATGAATATTGCTTTATGCTCGGATAACGTTGCTGGCACAACTGTTCACACAATTTCGCAAAAATATCCCAACTTAATTTCTCCATATCGCGATTCCAACGCAACAAAACCTAAAGTGTGTCATAGAATTTAAACTGGCAGTAACCCTCCATCTTTCTCTAAAACAAGGCAGTTATCAGCCCAGAAATACAACATAGCAAAAGAGAAATTCAGGAAACTCCAGAATGCCGGAATTATATCCCCCTCTAAATCAGAGTGGAGTTTGGCCTTGCACATGGTGAATAAATCTGATGGGACTTATAGACCTGTAGGTGACTACAGGTTACTAAACACTATAACAAAACCAGATCGATACCAAGTGCCAAACATAAATTCCTTGTCATCAAAACTGCACGCTAAGAAAGTTTTTTCAAAAATTGAATCTTCTGCTTACCACCAAGTACCAGTCCATCCGGATGATGTATGCAAAACAGCCATCACAACACCCTTCGGTTTATATGAGTAAAATTACATGCCTTTCGGTTTGCGGAACGCATCTAGTACTTTCCAAAGGATGATGGACAATATTTTCCGCGACATCGATTGTATTTTTATATACATTGATGATATTCTTATTTTCTCAAATAGTGAAGAAGAGCATTCCAAACACCTCGATACTGTTTTACAGAAACTCAGTGAGTACGACCATAAAATTTCTCTTTCTAAATGTATTTGCAATGTTTTTCAACTTGAATTTTTGGGATTTCACATATCTGTTGATGGTCTTAAGCCAAGTGACAAGAAAATCTGCGAATTAAATGAATTTCCTCAACCGAACGATTCAAAATCACTGCTTCGATTCCTTGGCATGGCAAATTTTTACAGAAAATTAGTTCCAAATTTCAGTGAAATCAGTTTACCACTCACCGAGTGTATTCGGTTGAATCAAAAATCTAAGAAAATAGATTTTACAAAGGAGGAAGTTGAATCCTTTGAAAGGATAAAAACAAGTTTATCAGGTGTAACCGCTCTACCTTATCCCGATTCAAAAGCTACTAATTATCAGCTTGTTACAGACAGTTCCAGTTACGCTGTTGGAGCAGCACTTCATCAAATGATTGACAATCAACCAATTCCTATTGGATTCTTTTCAAAAAAGTTATCACAAACTCAACAAAAATATTCTACCTTTGACAGAGAATTGCTAGCTGCTTATTTAGCAGTCTTGTATTTTAAACATCAGGTGGAAGGCAGAAACTTGTTGTTATTAACAGATCATAAACCGCTCTGCAGCGCCTTTAAAAGCTAAACACTTTTAAAATCCGATAGACAACAGCATCACCTTTGTTTCTTGAGTGAATATGTGACTGATATTTCACACATAAAAAGTTCACAGAACATTGTAGCTGATTGCTTATCGCGACCAGCGTATTCAATCACAATTGATATTTGTGACTTACAGGAGATGGCCAATCACCAAACCACTGATGAAGAAACGAAAACTCTATGTGATCAACTGAAGCCGTATCAGATTAATGAACATAATACAATCCTATGTGACATGTCATTACCTTTTCCACGACCTTTTGTCACACAAAAGCTCTGGAAATCTGTTTTTGACAGTTTACACAACTTGTCACACCCTGGAATTGCTGCTTCAACTAAAATGATAACTTCCAGATATTTTTGGCCCAAAATGGCCAAGTCAATAAAGGAATGGTGCAAGGAATGTCAGCATTGCCAACAAGCAAAGATAAACAAACACACAAAAAGTGACGTGCATCCGTTTGAATTGCCATCCAGCAGATTTCAAACTGTGCACATTGACATTGTTGGCCCTTGGAGCACTAAATTTTTTGGTTTTGATTCGAGCTGATGGGAACTAAGTCATTTTTTTTTTTTTTTTTACTTTTGAAATCGGTACTACATATTAAGTCCAATATAATATTCAGTAGAGAATTGTAATAATAAATACAAAATCTGCATGAATTAAAATATATTAAAGAGTATTTTACAACTGGATCCCCCCCCCCCATGCTAGTTTTCAATAAATATAATTGTAAGCTGAATGAAAGCCGTTTTTTCAGTACTTATTGTGGTAAATATGATCTTTTACAAGAACCCTAAATGCTGACATTGAATCTTTCCTGAAATAAAAAGAAATTAGTTTCTTCAAGTGACGTACCACAGAAAAGTAGCTTTTCCCCTTCTTTTAAGAATGCACTAAGTAAACGACTATATTGTTTCATATACATTAGAATTTGCACAAAATTGGTTACTTAAAAAAAAAAAAAAGAAGCCATACTTTATTGTTGGACTCCTCAAATTACTAAAAGTGAATTTGGGACCAATTCAAACAAAAATACTGTATGCAAGTGTTTTAAAATACTGTTTCTCTTTGCACTTACAAAGGTTGGAAAAATAAAATAGTTTTTTTTTGTTTTATGAAAAAAAGTTATACTGTAATATTACTCAGGATAGTATTATCAAGGAGATGGCTCGAGGGCGTTTCTATCTCGCATTGCGCACGTCTCTATCTCATGTATCAATGTCTACCTGTAATTTCATTGGCTTAAATAATTTTCAGCTCTATTTTTACACATTAGTTTTGTTTTCTCTTGTTAATAACCTTGTTGCTCTTGTTGACTATAATTAATGTATCAAATATCAATTGATCTTCAACCAGACTATGCTGGTCTGAATGTTTTAAAGGGAGTCAAACATTTGATCTTTAAGCTGAACAAACAATTCATTTTTTTGTATGAGTACTGTATCAGAAGAGAACATCCTGAATCAGGTTTGGTTTGATTATGCATCTAATATATATACATAAGACAAAGAAAATTAAAACTGTAAGTTGAACTTTACAATCAAAATTTATTGTTCGATTGAATACTCCAAAAAACAATTTACAAAGTCCTTATTCCACAGAGTTTCAAAGAATGCTATTCTTATTATTCTTCTCATCAGAGGACATAAAGAAATCAGCAAATTATATTTGTAGCAATGCTAGAATTTGCTAGTTAAGGCATTAAGTGAAACTGCAATTTATTGTAGTTTTAAATTGGCAAATAAAAAAATGAAAAAATATTGGATATGTAAAAAAAACTAATATAAAAACAAACTGCGCATAATATTTCAGTTTGAATGAAAATCCTCTAGAGTTAATCCAAAATGCAAAATAGTTCTTTAGATAGAATGTATTCCAAAATAAGTCCAACGTGATGATGCATATAATCTGATTGGGAAGTTTTCAAAAATCCGATTGGAAAGTTTACAAAACGGCTGAAATAATGAAAAAAATTTTTTTTTGGGGGGGGGGGCAGTGCAGTAGTCCAAAGAGAAGTCTGTCCCTAATCAAATGGGAACTTCTCTTTGGACTACTGCACTGCCCGGAAAAAACAATTTTCATTATTTCAGCTGTTTTGTAAACTTTCCAATCGGATTATATGCATCGTCACGCTGGACTTATTTTAGAATACATTCTATCTAAAGAATTATTTTCAGAAAAATAATAAGAATAGCATTCTTTGAAACTCTGCAGAATAAGGACTTTGTAAATTGTTTTTTGGAGTATTCAGTCGAACAATAAATTTTGATTGTAAAGTTCAACTTAGTTTTAATTTTCTTTGTCTTATAAGCTCTACTCTCTATTGCGTATTGAGCTTTTTTAATTCCGTTGGGATTACATTTTCTATATATAAATACTGTTATTTATATTAGTTTGAAGTTTACCATTGCGTATATCAGGTAAACACTACATCCCTTTGTTTTCATTAAATATATATAATAGCGTTCGTGTGTGTGTCAGTGGACTGTTTATGACCAAACCTGACATGAGGTCTATAAAGGAATGAAAAGCCTTACTTGAGTGTGATTCATAAACCATCTTCCTTACCTAATTTTTTACTTTAAGCTAACTGATGTAGAAATTATTAATCATATACAAAATAACTTTGCAATGTGGGTTAGAAAGCAAGCAAATAAAGGAATAATTTTGTCTTTGTAATAAATAAATACAGTTTATAAACTGGGTATAAATAAAGTTTTCAAAAATATTGTGCAATTGTTTATATAAAAACTGAGACCATGCATTAATTTTTTTTTTTTTTTTTTTCTCAATAATGTTTAAGATAGTGGTGGTGGCACCAGTTGGTATGGAGCTGTCTTCCTGATGATCAATGCTGCTTTAGGCGCTGGCCTTTTAAATTTCCCATATGCATACCATGAAGCTGGTGGTGTCCTCGTGGCAATATTGATTCAAACTGTAAGTTCATTAGTTATTATTTCTACCTCCCTGGCTATTTCAGTAAAAAAAAAAAAAATAATAAATTAAAAAAAAAAAAAAAATGAATCAAAAAGGTTCCATTTCAACATTGATTAAAAAAAAAATTGCTTTATTTTTATTCATATTTTTCTATTTTTTTTTTCTTTTAACACAATGAAATTCCAATAAATTCAGACTTTTTTTAAATATCTCATTTAAAAGTTTCTAATACTGTCCATGCAATCTTTTGTTTGTACTGTTACAATCGAAATTGTATGATTCGATTGCCTTATCCTGACTACTAGAAGAGGACGGCATACACTGAACATGTAAAAGTGGTAGAAATTACATATAGTGGTATTTCGTATAATTTTTTAGTTTGGACTCATTTTCCCAAACTTAACGTATTCAACAGCAAGCTAGCCACCATTTGTCTTTTTCAAATATACCAATAAGTACTGTCTGATATTCGAACTGATTAAACATTTTACATTAAATAAAAACACTTATCCAGTTAGGTAGAAAAGTAACTTATCTGGCCTTTGATAATATTAATTTGTTATATATATATTTGTTTTTTTGGCAATTTTTCACTTGAAATTTTAGATGTAGGTTACTTAGACATGGACCAAACTTTTTAATTTGATTTAAGCCTGAAACAAATGTTAAGGAGTCAAAATCAGGGTTAAAAAAAAAAAAAATTTGACCTGCGGTCTCTACCAAATTACTCGGCCAATTTTTGGTCTAAACATTTGAAATTTTACATGAATTGTATTCAGACATAGGGCAAGCTTTTAATCGGTTTTTGACCGAAAATTTGGCTGCCAAGGGTTCAAAGTTAAAAAGATTTGACCTTTGTGGTCTCTAGCAAACTATTCAGCCACTTTTGGGTCTAAACATTTGAAATTTTACATAAAGAGTATTCAGATATGCCGCAAGCTTTTTAATCAGTTTTGGGGCGAAAATTTGGCTGCCAAGAGGTCAAAGTTGAAAGAGTTGACCTTTGATAACTCCTCTGTCAATTTTGGGTCTAAACACTTGAAATTTTAGATGTGGATTACCTGGACATGAGTCAAACATTCATTGATTTGATCCCTGGTGACTCTAACGGAATAAATATTACAGTATTGTTTAACATAATCAGGTAGTGGTCACGTTAAATCTGATAGTGTAAAGTTTGTACATGTATCTTATGTAGTTCCTGACACACAGACAGAAATACAGCTTTCCTTTATACAGACTAGCAGGGGTACCCGGCGTTGAACTTGCATGTGTAACATATTTCTATTAAAGCTTTTATCTCTTTATCTGCCTTTTTATCTTTCTGTTTACCCTTCCTGTTTTATTCCTCCCTCTCTCAAAGCCCCTCTTTCTTCTCTATCCAGCCCATTCTTTCATAGCTGAACATGCACATGAACAGCTCTCCTTTATAGAATAGTACCCCCTGAGAATGAATCAGCATTTTCCTTCCAAATTAGCTAACACTGAAAATCGACCTCCTCCTGACAAAACCTGGCCCAATTGACATCCAAATAATAAATTTTTAGATATGCATAAAAAAAATTTAGATATGTATTATTTATTGATATGAAAGAGTATAAGAAGGCTATAGCAATGCAGGGAACCAGCTGTTGTCTTGAGGTGACGTGTGAACAAAATGGACAAACAAAAGGTCTTTTTCTTTTTTTTTAATTATAGTATGTAACTATGTATATCCATTTATTTTTAAAATATAATTATCCACTGACACGTGTTTTGTCTAAGACTCATCAGAGTGGCTGAATCTAGTGAGATTCAAAATCAGGATCCTGTGATGAGAAGCTTAAGCTATCTCACAGGACTACTAATGTATTTCATTTTTACGTAGATGTTTGTTTGTTTTTGTTAGTGATACTTATTGAATGAATTCAATTATTTGTATGGAAGTGCATTTTTACCTAAATGCGAGTTGGGAATAATTTTCCCTTTGACCAGTTTGGTACCCCCAAATGGGGAGTGGCATATGTATTATTTTTATAATATAATTATCCACTAACACGTTTCGTCGTCTACGACTCATCAGAGTGGCTGAATCTAGTGAGATTCGAAATCAGGACTCTGTGATAAGAAGCCTAAGCCTCTTCCACTGAGCTATTTTGCAGGGAAAACACATATCAGTGGATAATTATATTTTAAAAATAATACATATGCCACTCCCCATTTAGGGGTACCAAACTGGTCAAAGGGGAAATTATTCCCAACTCGCATTTAGATAAAAATGCACTTCCATGTAAATAATTGAATTCATTCAATAAGTATCGCTAACAAACAAATAAACATTTATTTTTCGAGATAATCACAATACAAATCAATAAATATGAACTTATTGTTACAGTTTCGGCAAACAGTTCGTATTTACTGATTTGTATTGTGATTATCTTGAAAAATAAATGGATATACACAGTTAAGTAAAATAACAAAACAAATAAAAACCTTCTTTTGTCCATTTTTGTTCAGACGTCACACCAATACAACAGCCGGTTCCCTGCATTGCTATAGCCTTCTTATACTCTTTCATATCTATTTACCAGCAATGCTTCAAGCAAACTACCTTTCTCTATTAGTATTGTTTATTATTCATTCAGAGCAACACTGATGAAAAATACTAACTTTGTGGATGGTTGTTTTTAAGTTCTTGACTTTTAGCCAAACGTACAAACATCCAAACAGATTATTCTATAATAGATGATTTCAGTTTTTTTAATTTCCTTTAATGTTCCTCCTATCATTTTTTAAATTTTAATTAAATGAAATGTTTCTTTTTCAGTTTCTGGTGGTATTTGTTGTGGGCGCCCTTTTCATCCTGGTTTATTGCTCTGACTTGCAAAATAGTAATAATTATCAAGAAGTGGTCCATTCGATGTGCGGCTCCATAGGGTTATTTTGCTGTTCCATAGCAATCACGCTCTATTGCTTCGGAACGTGTATAATATATCTTGTCCTCCTTGCTGATCAATGGCAAGAATGTAAGTATAAATACAAATGTAAGTAAGAATGTAAGTACAGGGCGTCCAAAAAGTAACTGAAGGGTTGAAAATCTTTGTCATTTAATTATTTGCCACTTAATTATTATTTTTTTTCTCTATTTCAGATATTTTACAGATAATATTTTTGAAATTAATTAGGGATAAGTATATGAACATATATATATGAGACTTATGTATAAGTATATATATATATATATATATATAATAAATTCCACAGCCAAACAACGTCGCAGCCCACAAGAGCCATGACAGTCAAAGAACCGGAAGTCCAAGACTCGAGTTTCGCCCTCATTTGGGCTAATCAGTTAGACACATCCGAACTCAGGATTCGAAACCCGAGCCTCTTGCATGCAAGGCAAGCAATCTACCAACTGAGCAAACGCCCTGCACACAAGAATTTCTATTAACCAACACAGATCAAGCAAACCGTGCCGAAATCCGACTGTGAAATGAACATACAAAAAAGGTATACTCAATTGATTGAGTTTGTTCAACCTACAAAAAAGGTAATGAGTTTGTTAAGTAGGTTCATTTCACAGTCGGATTTCGGCGCGGCTTGCTTGATCTGTGTTGGTTAATAGAAATTCTTGTGTGCAGGGCGTTTGCTCAGTTGGTAGATTGCTTGCCTTGCATGCAAGAGGCTCGGGTTTCGAATCCTGAGTTCGGATGTGTCTAACTGATGAGCCCAAATGAGGGCGAAACTCGAGTCTTGGGCTTCCGGTTCTTTGACTGTCATGGCTCTTGTGGGCTGCGACGT
This sequence comes from Euprymna scolopes, assembly GCF_053919585.1. Lineage (NCBI taxonomy): Eukaryota > Metazoa > Mollusca > Cephalopoda > Sepiida > Sepiolidae > Euprymna > Euprymna scolopes. Next base: position 168,522,000 of record NC_136482.1, read on the forward strand.
TGTTTGGCTGTGGAATTTATTATATACAATTTCTCACATTCTGAAAATCATATATATATATATATATATATATATATATATATATATATCTCATCATACGAATATATGACTGGTGCTACCAGATCAGGCTATCTATTGCCTTTCTGAGACGAAATGCACCTACATCGATTTCTGTTTTTGTTTTCTATTCTCTTTTGTAAAACTTAATTATGTTCTACAAAAATAAAAACGGCCCCTTCCTCTCCCCCCTCCTTTCTTTTTCCTTCCCTACTTCCCGGTTGGCCCTATTGGTGGGGCATTAGAATACGCCGACTACTCCCCCCCCCCCTGCAAAGGGTAAAAGTCCCTCAATGGGGCTACCTGTTGGCCGTGAGTGGCAACCCGAGATGCCTAGGAAAAGGATCTTGGTGGCTGAGCAACTGATGCCTAGGGAAAATAAAGGTATCAGTTGCAACACTCCACTTTGGCCTTGTACTAGGCTAGACGGGCGGTTGGAGAGGCCCGATCCGACCAATCGGCTAGTCATGTCAAGCCCTATCACTTACACTGAAAATGTCAATTATAACATCTAAAAAAAAAATAAACAAATTTGATTTAAAGATAATACAATATCTTATTACTACAAACATAGACAAACCAGGTAAGTGTTAGAAGGCGATGGCAAGGGTCAATCAATTGATGAGACAAAACCACACAACTGCTCCCTAACCAATGTTTCTATCAAACTGGGAAAGAAGAAACTAAAGGAGGAAACAGGAAATGATGGAACAAACTCAATCAATTGAGTATACTTTTTTTGTATCCCTGGGATAAAAGGGCGAATGGGTTTCCCCCCTAACATCTCTCAGTTTCGGGCTCCGAGGAGGGTGGGGAGCAAAAGAGATGAAAATCTAAACAAACTTCCATGGATATAATAAACCCAAACAAAAAATCCAGAAACCAAAAAAATAAAACAAAATCGAAAAGAACCCACTCTGATGTAACCAGCTCAGTGAGCAAGAATATAACTATGAAATAATTAATAACGAAAAATACCCAAGATTCATAGTAATCGAAACCTTAGAAGGAAATAAGATCAGCGATCCGTCTCCATTCTTAATTGAAAAAATACTGTATCAAAACAACAACCCAAAAACAGCAAAAAAAAAAATGAAAAATGGCAATCTACTTGTCACAGTAGACAACTATAAAGACGCTAAAAACATCTTAGAGATGGAAAAATTCCATATCTATAAATGCAAGTTTTGCCCATGAAAGATTAAACACATCAAAAGGTGTCATAAAAAGCCATGAATTAACCTTGGCTACAGCAGAAGTAGAAAATGCCCTAAGAAAACGGGGAGTAATCGATCATGTTCGAATAAACATAAAAAGGAATGGTCAAACCATACCTACAAAAACCTACGTACTAACATTCAATACACGAAAAATTCCCAAAGAAATAAAAAGTGGATATACAATAGAAAAAGTAGAACAATATATACCAGCCCCTCTGAGATGTTTCAAGTGTCATAAATATGGACATAACAGAAACATACAAAGGACAGAAAATATGTGGAAAATGTGGCTTAAAAGAACCTAACCACACTGAAAGTGAATGCCCCAACCAAACAAAATGCCCAAATTGCCAAGAAAAACACCCAGCATACTCTAAAATATTCAAAATCTTTAAAAAAGAAATAGCTGAAAATAAATACAAACAAAATGTATCCTTTCCTGAAGCAAGGAAAATAGCAAGCTCTCGAAAAAATAAACACTTATGCAGACATCACAAAAATTTCAAACCAAACAAACTAAACCCACTACTAAGACCTACTTAAGCTAATCTCCAAACTCAAAAATCTAATTGAAACTTTAAAAACTAACCAAAACGAAAACGGACACCATCAACTTCAAAGGATACCACATTTACAACCAAACAAATAGATCACAAACAGATAATCGACCAATAGGTGACACCTCAATTATAATAAAAAAACAGATACCACATATAAAACTACAATTCCAAACAAACCTTCAAACAATAGCAATTAAAGCTACATTCCACTGACCAACAACTATTTGTTCAATCTACATTCCACCTAAACATAAACTAAATAAAACCGAAATCGAAGATCTGAATATACAACTCCCCACACCTTTTATATTAATGGGGGACTTCAACGCCCATAACAAAATGTGGGGATGTGAGAATATTAACCAAACTGGGAAAATCATTGAATCATTACTGGAATCACCTGAAAAAGCTATATTCAATGACAAAACACACACATACCTTCACCCAGGCACAGGAACAACATCAGCTATTGACCTAACACTATGCTCCCCCACAATATTTATGGACTTACAATGGGTGGTACATAATGACCCGTCCAGCAGCGATCACTTCCCAATTTTTCTCAAAATCCAAGAACCTACAACAGAAGAAACAAAACCAAAATGGCAAATCTATAAAGCTAACTGGACTGAACTTAGCAAACTTTGTACAAACCTAATTAACCAAGAAATAGTTAACAAACCAGATCCTATGTTAGCTTTCACCAATATACTAAACGAAATAGCAATTAAGACAATCCCAAAATCTTCCACCAAACCACACCCAAAATCAACACCATGATTCTAAATTCTTGTTTAATATGGTTATAACTGGCCGTTGTTGTTTAAATTATTTTTATAAATTTTTAACGCTCAAAAGTTATTTTCATCTAATGACTCATCGTATCAGAAAACACTTGAACTATTCCACTTCTTACATTCAGATGAAATTCTTCTTTAATCAAGAAGTATGGCGGTCTCAGTGATAATTCACATAACAAAAAAGGAAGAAAATCACCTCCCTTAACTGTTTACATAACTATTTAAGCTTTAGAGCATTTAAAAATTTATAAAAAATAATTTAAACAACAATGAACAGTTATAACCATATGAAACAAGAATTTAGAATTTTGTCCCCTTGATCAGAAAATCTATAGATATTTAAAAAAAAATATAATTACCTCCCCTTAACTGACAATGGAATTATTTAAACTGAGTGTTTGAATTTAAAATATAAACAAAACAGCCACTTTACAATTGAAAGCCTAGAGAATGGATATTAAATTCTCCACTGAGGATGAGTTATACACTTGAAAGGGCCTATGGAATAAATACCATCCACAGTTGAAAAAAAAAATGAAAGAAAGACAAACCATTCAGGTAAATAAAAAAAATAAAAAAAAAAAAAAAGGAAAAAAAAGAACTATTGAATTATTTATTATTTCTTAATTTATTTATCTGCTCATAACGATTGTACATTCCTGCATTGTAAGCTTTCAAAAACACATTTTATCCGTTAAACAATGCTTCAAGCAAACCACACCATACTTCTTACAAATAAAGTTTTTTTAAAATCTCCCTCAGAGTTCCATTCAGCTGTGCATCTCCCCATTTCAAGATGGCGATCTCTTATCTCGTGTTGTCTGTCTCTCCTCCACAGTGGCTGCAGGACTGTCTTCACAATCCTGTTTAACCATAGGACAAACTCATGGCATTTCTGTTTGTATTTTTTCACTGATTAAGTTGTTTTAGTTTGGCCGAATTGCTTGCTGTATCTATTACTTTAACATTTTGTGGTTGATCATGCTTACATGAAAATTTCAAAGCATTTAAAAAATTTTTTTTTTTTTTTTCTTTTTTTAAGCAAATTAAACGTTGACCTTAAGCAGAAAATGCCAATTTCATTTTTTCCCGCCTTTTCATGTACTCCTCATGTACAATAAGTCTTGAACCTTTTTGGTGGCTTACATTTAAATTAGTGTTAATCAGAATCAGAAAAAAACAGAACTTTTTGAGGTAATGAAATCGGAAAAATGTTTGGCTATTTTCCGATGCCAAAAACGATTCCTTTAATTATCTTTTAATTCAATTTTGTTTAAAAACAAAATCTTTCACTGCAGGTAGAAATAATAAATATGAATCTACCATTCAAACTAAAATCTATGGATCTCCCTCCTCCTCCTCAAGTGTTTTTAGGTTTGAGAAAATATCTGCACATTTAACATGTAATAGAGAAAAAAACACAATCGTTTACAGTTAAATATTTAGTGATTTATAAGGAATCAGGAAAAATATTGGAAGTGTCCCATTACTAATTTACATAATAATAGCAAGCAATCTAAGAAAGATTAATGCAAGCAACAGTAAACATAGTCACTAGTTTTGTCTTCTCTGCACCAGCCTCTCGAACCAAAGGTTCTCAAGTCCTTCGCCACCCTTACTCAAGGCACGCCTCCATTCTGGTCTATCTTCAGCTAGCTCCTCCCACACATTCACATCAATGCCAAGAGCGATCAGATCCCGTTTGGCCACGTCTTTAAAGTGCAGCACCGGGCGACCGCAGCTTCTTGATCCATTTGCTAGTTCGCTGTAGAGGATATCCTTAGGGAGACTGCCATCAGGCATTCTGCACAGATGTTCAAGCCAGCGCAATCATCGTATCTTTAATGTCTGGAACAAGGAGCGGCTGCCAGCACGTCTTAGCACCTTTTCATTGGTGATTCTATCCCACCAATTGATGCCCATGATATGTTGCAAGCATTGGAGACGGTAGACGTTCAGTCTTTTCTCGTGACTAGCATACGTGGTCCAAGTCTCTGCTCCATACTCAGAACACAGCATTCGTAGACTAATTTACATAATAATAATAATAAAATGCATTTTAAAATGTAAGATTTAAAAGTAAAATTTAAAACATTATAAATTTTAAACACGTTATTTTAAATATGAAATAAATTAAACAAATGAACACCAGCAAGCTTCACTTCTAGACCTATTCCTTACCACAATACCCAAAAATTGTGTGATTAATGTCCACAGTCCACTTGGAAATGTAAACAACCTAGTGGTATCCGTAGACATCACACTTAAATCCCAACCCTAAGGTGAGGAACTGTTGCTCTAAATGACAAGCTACTGGGAAGCCATTAGAGAACACATCAAAGATGCTCCATGGACCAATATCTTCTCTCTTCCTGATGAATAATGTGTAAATGAGACAACCAAATAGTGCAAAGCAGGCATTGAAGCATATGTTCCCACATGGCAATATTATAGCAAGCCCCACTCAGCCCCCATGGTTCACTACAGATTGTTCAGCTCCTATGGCACAAAGACAGCATGCATTCCGCTAGTTCGTGCCATAAGTCAAATACAAATAGGCAAAAATTTGTAGATGCTAGAATCATTGTAAGAGTGAAATAGTCACAGCCAAAAGAAAGCATGCTGAAATAACCAGGGAATGCATAGAATCACAGAAGATAGGAACTCGAAACTTCTGGAAAATTTATAATAGTGAAGTGAATAAAGTAATTCTTCCACTATCCAACAACCAAAAGGTCACATGCACTGCAACTGAGAAGGCATAACTGCTTGCCCAGCGACTTGCCACTAGCTCTACTTGAGAGCCAACGGACAACTCCCTCTCTCAGGTGAGCTAGCCCTTGTACTTTCCAAAATCTGCAACAAATGCCTTGATGAATCTTGCTCCCCTAACAGCTGGAAGATGGTCGCTGTAATACCAGTGTGCAAGAACTCTGGTCAAAGGACTGACCATCTCAAATATCATCTTATCAGTCTCCTCCCACTCTTCACTAAAATCTTTGAGATTTTATCAATTTTATCAATTAAGCACTAGTTCACCACCTCACAAAAGCTAATCTTCTCTCTGACAAACAGTATGAATTTAGACAATGTCGTTTTGGATATTTTAACGGTAATCGCTGGACACACATTCCACACACTGGATAAGGCAGGCAAAGCTAGAGCTGTAGCCCTTGATATATCCAAGGCCTTTGACAGTCTGGCACAAAGATGAAAATTAAATGGTACGGTATAACTGGATGAATACTACATATAATTAAATCCTTCTTAGACAATGGGACTATCCAGGTTGTCCTTGATGGGCATACATCTAAACAGCATAACATTAATGCCAGAGTGCCTTAAGGGTCGATCCTTGAGCCACTATTATTCCTGATCTTCATTATAAACCTCTGTGATAATATTGTGTCTGAGATGGGTATATTTGCTGATGATACTACGCTCGTGGGAAGAATGGATGTACACAACTTTATCTGGAAGGTCATTCATGAATATCAGGAATAATAGAGATACGAAGATCCCAATGTAAATGCAATTTAAAATGGATGGATTGAACTTCTTTTGGAAATGGGTGCTTTTAAAAAAAATTATTTAAAAATAAAATGTGATTTAATTTCACTTCAAACTATCGTCAGTTCCAGAATTCCTTTCTATTTGTTCTAAATCCAATAATCTTTTCTTCTTTCAGTTTTTATCTTCATAAATGCCAAACTCTATTGTGTGACGAATCCTTGGTACATGCATCGGATGTTCATCATTCCGGTTACTTCATTTATAATCATTCTACCTTTATGCTTCCCAAAGAAAATTGATTTCCTCAAATATGTCAGGTGAGTTAAAAAAAAAAAAATATTCAATCAGAAAATCTTTATAAATAATTCCAACAGAATTTAAAAAAAAAAAAAAAAAATGATTTTACACCTTTTGGAAAGTCTTATTTTTATATATTAACAAAAAAAAAAAATGTACAAATTACCTACATTCTCACAGATTATAAAATAGAAATATACAGTTTTCATATTTCCATTTTTTTTAAATTTTCTTATCAGTTTGTTTAAGCTGGGGATGGGACATTCTATCGGATGCCAAACATTCACTTGCTATCTTATATATTTCAACCAAGAGATCTTTTTAAGATTCTGACCATCCCCTTAAGTGCAATTGTTTGAATCTCTTGCACTTGGTTCACCGAGTATATTTGCAAAGTAGTTTTAAAATTCTTTTTCAGGAGTTCAGTTGCTCCTGTAATTTCTGAAATGATAGAGATCTTCCTAATATTCTAGTTTTAATTTTTTTTCATGTTATACATAAGACCTTAGTATTTCATCAGATAACACCCCCCTCCAAATGTCCTAAGTTCATCAAGTTCATTCTTTTAATCATTTTATTTCAGAAATTTTATTCAGCTTTACTCCATTAGTGCTTTTACTAGTTTTTAATCTGATAAAGTAATATATAATTAAAAAATATATAACCCATTTAAAAAAATGTGATATTTTTTCCTTAATAAATTTACAGTGCAAATAGATGTTAAAAAAATAGCTATTCCATATTTAGAATTTCAAACAATGAAATCACAAATATGGCTATAATCATACTGACACATCAGTTCCTATAAGATTATCAAAGTTAAATGTTAAATCTGGTCAGTCCTAGATGGGTGACCAGTTAGTAAATATTAAATGCTGTATGTAAAATTTTTTGTTTTTCTAGTGACCTTACAAGTTAAGAGCCACCTACGAATTTGCAATTACAATGAACATAACGACAATCATGCACTGGTCAACAATGATAGATTCAACCTTTTAAGATCGAAGAAAGAAATTAACACCTTGTATTATTATTTTCTTTTTTCTTTTTTTTTTTTTTTTCTTTTTCTCAACACACACCTCCAAACACCCGGGCAATGCTGGGCAACTGAATGATTGCAGACATTGGTGGTCGTGGCTAAAATGAAATAATCTGGCTTTCACTGGCGATTAGTGATGGTTTGGGTTAATAACATGCAAGTACTGTTTGAATCTAAAAAAAAGCAATTAAGGGAATTCGTAAATCAGTATGAATTAATAAAATTACGAACAATGGTCCATTAGAATAATAATAGAAAGTAAAATCGATCGAAATCAGTGGTAGCAGTCGTAGCTGTTTCCGTTTATTGTTCAAGTCTTCCTCTTTTCAACTCTTCCACCAATAGTATTAAAGTAAATTCCAGTTCTATGTCGTGTTTTTTTTAATGTGTAAAACAAAACAATTATGACTTTTTCATTTCACTTCTGTGAGAATAGTTAAAAATAACGGCTTTCGGAATAGACGCCCCCAACATCCTCATGTAGAGAACAGTTTTTGGAGTAGACAACCTCCTCTTTATTTATTTTTATTTTTTTTAGTGGGTGGGGGTGGGGGGATAATTCCCCCACATTTAACCTTTAACTGTGATAGTTGTCAGCATACTCACCCGCAAATGCTTAAAAAAAAATGGAGGGGGGGCAGTGTCAGTATGAAAGAAGTAGATTTATCGTGCGTGCGTATGCGTACAAACCTAGCAGCCAGTGAATTACAATACATAATACAGGTTTTTATGTCTAAAAGTACTTGTCTCTGCCAAATATGAATGAGATTTTCTTGATCAGCATAGTCAAAAACCTATCAAGTCGTCATTTTAAAGAAAATTGTGAAGATGGACCTAATTTACAAATTTACCCTCCACCAAAAAAAAAAAAAAAAAGTTAACGTATGTGCAATTTCAAGAATCAGTTCGAAAATGAAATAAAATATTCCACAGAATTCAAAATTGGTGAAAACGCAAGTATATAACAAATAATTGTTTCCCTATGTAATTAAATTTATGTTAAAACTGTAGTGTAATTAATGAGTGTAAAAAAAAAAATAAAATAAATAAAAAATAAAAAAAAAATAAATAAAAATCTAATCATCAACCGGAATAGTAAAAAAACAAAGGAAAACATTTTTTTTTAATTTTATTTTTTCAAGGCAGATTTTTATTGGGGAGAGGGATAGTGCTTTGTCGGTATTTTGTACATGTTTACATTCACAAACCATTGCTGTATTTACATTTTTTTTTTAGTGTTCCGGATGTACAAGCAAAGATGGAGAAGATGTTATGCATATAAAGTTTTTTACTTCTGCACGTTTGTTCCAGTAAATAAGGTTTTCAGTATTTAATTGTCTGTTTTTATACGTTTGTATTTCTTTTGTTTTATTTTAGCACTAGTGTCTTATGGGGAGAGTGACACCATTTTTGTAAACTTTTAAAATAGTTGTTTATTTAGGAATTAGTTTCATTCTGGAATATGAGAATGGCAGATCTCAGCCAATCAGAAAGAGCAGAAAATTGTTAGGGAGTTGTTATCATTTAGAATTCGGAAATTGGAAAGAATATATTATGTCTGTATGTCTTAGCCAGTTATGGATAGTTGAAAAATTAGAATTGGACCTGGTGACAAATAGTAGTGGTGACACCACTAAATATTGAGTAAAATAGGAACTTCTTCCTCTGTAGATGTGGTGAGTGTGATGGTGTTGCTCATCGGATGTAATGTAATATTTTATTATCACGAGTAAATGTGGCAGAAATGGTGGTCGTGAGTCACATAAGATAGTGCCTATTAGGGTAGATGTATTGAATTTGTATGTGGCACTTGTTGCTGCAAACCTACAATACTTTTGTCCAGAGGGGAATTTATGCAATCAAAATATCATATAAGGAGAGGGGATAATAGATATGGTCACCATAAAAAAATATATATACCAAAGTCGTCACAAATCTGTAAAAAGCTTTGTTTGTTTATCTGTCAAACTTTACTTTTAAAAAGCATTTTCATTTTGAAAAAGCCCAAATTGAATGGCTGCATATTTTAATGTGTCCAAGCATCTTTTTAAGAAGCTTTGTCTATCAAACATTCCTAAGTTTGGAATAAAATTTTCATCCACGAAAAGATTAAATGATTGTCTTATGAATATGTTACTTTTTAATGCTTTTTTTTTCTTTTTTTTTTTTTTTTTTTTTTATAAATTTCAAACTTATGAATATAAAGCAATTACTATTTTTTTTTAAAAACAAATTTTTGATATTTGTAAACAGTGCATTTTGAAAGCTTTGGAGCAAATCTAAACTAAATTTCTGTTTTAATGAAATAAAGTTAACTAAAATTTTATTTCAATATTCTACTTTTGAGGTCAAAAATTGGAAAAATTTATTACGTTTAGAAAATTTTACAATAATTATAAAATAATCATAAAATAAATTAGGAACAACCCCATTCCAAAGTATGAAGAGGGGGATGTTTAAAGTCATCCTTCTGATACTACCTTATACTTGTCTAAGCTATTCCTAGCTAGAATCTTCAATCACCAAAATACCACATTTGTAACACTAAAGAGAGGCCACATCAGACCTGTAGGGTTGATGTGACGTTTCTTTTGGTTAAAAGCAATTTTTTGTTCCTGGACGATGATCGGGTTGAAGGAATAAAAATTATTATTAATTTTTTTTTGTGAATAAATTCTGAGCTAAGTCTGTTGTTGAGATGGCGGCGGCAAGAGTGCCTTTGTAGCGAGAGATTAAATCACATTCTAGACTTCAAAAGCGAAAAAGAATGAATAAAATATTTTAGCCAAAATACACAGGCGTTTGATCTACAAGGGCCGAAATCATAGTTGTACAGGAGCCGGAGGGGTGGGGATTTCACACCCGCAATTGGCAAAACTATGAGCCAAGTTGACCTGTGAGTTTGACAATTGAAAAGTCGGGTTGTTTTTGATCCGAGAGAAACACACGCAGTGACTCGGCATTATGTTTAGAACAAAGAATAGGAAAAAAATGAATTGTCCGAAATTTCAAAACAATAATATAACGTATCGAGAATTGTCATTTGGTGAATCAGGTCGAATGAAAATTGAAGTTATGAAATATTTTTGCTCGGATGGGAAAATGTGTTGTCCGATAAGTTTAAAGCGACAAATGCATTCTTGGTCTTTTGGCGTAAACAAAATGTCTGATATAATGGAATGGCCGACAACCAGAACTTAATTCAAAGATAAACTAAAATTCCTTTGAATTATCAAAGCGAAAAATGAGATCAATAGATAATTTTAAAACAAATAAAATCGCGTGATTTACTTTAAGTCAAAGGAAAAATAATTTTCCTATATATGAAAAATTCCATTAGTAAGCCAGGGAGGAGTTAAATAATACAACGTGTAAGTTGGGCGTTAATTAAAGGAGTCAATCCAATTTTGGAAATGGACCAATGAAAAAGGGCCCTGTCGAAGTATAATCAAGCAATTTGATTGGTCGATGACGAACATGGGTGTCGTCATCATTCCATAATTGTATTATAAAAGAAATGAAAAATCAGAGATTAAGTCAGAACGGAAGAGAAGAGAAAGAAGAGAGTCCGGAATCAGTCAAAGAGAGCTAAGTCTCGGTAGAATCACCTCTCCTCTCTCTCCCCCCCCCCCTCGCTTGGTGCCTGATAACTCAACGCTTATAACGTGTCGATCACTTAACGAGAATTACACAAAGTTCGCGATACCGACCAGGTATTTCAACAACAGAAGCTCAGTTGTAGAACTAACTGCTTGCTTGAATTAATTGTCAACTATATGTATATGCTGTAAATACTTCTTTTATGAATTTCCGAAATATATATTATATTAACCAACCTCCGGAGTTTTGTTGCTGATGTGCGTTGATCCCTATATTTGTATATTTCTTTATTGGCCATTTGTGACACCGTATCCGTCAACGAACACCCAGAATAACTAGACGATCCACGGAGAACAGGCCTTGAGGACCGAGCATCCGAGAAGAATCCCCAACGCCTTAACGAAGAACTCACTGGGTGACGCGACATACTAACGGTTGGCAGACCTGGTTGCCCAGTCGACATATCATAACTGTACCGACCAGGGTGCAGATCATAACTGGGCTGCGATCAGGGGTCAAGGGCGTGTAAGGACACGTTCAAGGTCACACATTCACTCCAGAGATAATCTTACTTAAAATTCCCAAATTGAGATATACAGGGTGACTGAAAAAAAAACAGGACATTCAATTGTTTTTCTGAGCATTTTACACTCAACAGTTTTGATGTGATATGTTGAATATAATAAACTAGTTATGACCTAAGTTCCGTTTCATTCAGACAAAACACTAAGAAACAGGGACTAAGTAGAGTTGGGGCCCGTTTTTTTTTGGGGGGGGGGTCACCCTGTGTGTGTGTGTGTGTGTGTGTGTGTGTGTGTATATAAATAAATGGATCCTACCAAAACAATAGATTTTTATGTATGCATTTGTGACTAGAACTCTGCATATTATTTCAAAGTAATATTGCATTAAATAATGTTTGGTTATTATATTTCATCATACTGCTACATAAATGTAATTATTTGTGTTATTTAAAACACCCTTCCTTTGAAATAATGAGCTTTTGTTGCATATGTCCAAATTTTCCATCAGAGTGAGGATGTATATTTCATTTGCATGGACAAAAATAATTTTATATCAAAATTGAGAACACTTACATTACAATGCATTTTAATGAAAAGGTTTTGTTTAGAATATCTTTTTAATCAGGTTTTTTTTTTTTTCTAACCGCATTATCATGGGACTGCTTCCTAGCAGAGGGATATCAGATTTCTCTTTAAATGCTTACAAATAAACCATAAGTAATCAAATGATGTATATCCGTTCTTTCTAATCGCTTCATAATATTCTTCATCATCCAACTGACAGTCTATCGATCTTATTACCCTTTTTCCTTGAGTGGCTTATAACCTTAATAAGTGATAATTCATTATTTAAAAAAAACATGTAGACTTTTTTCAAAATTAGATTCTTTTATTTTCAGTATAATTGGCGCATTATCTATGATGTATATTATTTTCCTGGTGTCCATAAAATATTTCCTACCGCATCCACCACCAGGACATATAAACACAAGGTAAGTGTTTTCTGTTTTTTTTTTTTGTTTTTTGTTTTTTTTACAAAGACCGGGTTGTTTTAAATCAAATAACAGTTTGCAACAAATTTAATAAATGAAGATAAATTCAACATTCCTATGCTGTCGCAGTTAACAACCTAACGAAGGCCAGAGGAATAGTTGGCTGAAACGTCGTGAAACAATAACTATAAAGATGAGGATACTGGTCCGCAAATAAATAAATAAAATACACAAATCTCATGTTAAAAAAATATACATGCCACATAAGACCTGTTTCAGTGTAAGGAAAATATCCTGATATTAAATCTTACCTTTATTTTTTGTAGATTAGAAACTGTTTTCATGTACTATAAATCCTATTTTAGTATTGCTTATGAATAAACTAGAGGGGGTACCCAGCGTTCCCTGAATGTGGAGAGGTTTTATGGTAAGTGTATTGATCAACAGAGCCTGAAAAAAATGTTTAAAAAAATTAACCAATACCCTAAAAAAATGTAAATAGCAGCGAGTGAAGAAGAAAAAAAGGTAGTAAGCAGACAGGCAGGCTTGAATCTGTGATGCTAAGCGGAAAAGGAAGTGAAAAAAAAAGCAAACCGTTTAGTTGTCGCACCCAGTATAACATAGAGCCACCACAAATGCTCATAAAGAACTCATTGACCAAACCTACAAGATTCTATTCATGGATTTAAAAGTAAAAATACAATCATGTATCCAAAAACAAATGGCAAATTCACTAGAACAACTGTAACCCAAATAAATTATCTATAATATGAATCTCACCTGTCTGTATGTATGTATGTATGTATGTATGTATGTATGCCTAGCTAAAACTTTTGACAGAGGCAACGGATTTTCACGAGATTGGTATCGTTTTGAAGCTCGGCCCTTCGGACGACAAATATTGAAAAATTGGCCAAAAACATTCATTCCTTCACCCTTAACTGGGCACTTTTCTGCAGGGAGGGGTTGCTTTTTTTCGCTGATATTTTCGAAAGTCATCCCCTCTTTTCAACTGACTAGTCTTAATTTAAACCTTCGGCACTTCTGGTTTGGTGATGGGCACAACAGCAAAGAGGTCACGTTTTTTTTTTTTTTTTTTTTTTTTGCTCAACACACACCTCTAAACACCCGGGCAATGCCGGGCAACCAGGCTAGTTAAGAATAAAACCCACTCTAGGTGAATGAGTACAAGAATACAAAGAATCATGAAAGGAGGAAGTTATACTCTCTCTCGACTTCATATTAGATGTGCTAAAATAACCCACCAATTCTAGGAGAGGAGCCTCCATAATGCATAGTTTGTCATGCCATACACTGTAAGACACTTGATGATAGATTGCACCAAACTGATATCTACACAGAAAAAGTACTTTACTGTAAAAACATTAAAAGATCTATTTAAACACATGACCATTAGCCAATTAATAGCATACCTTAAAGAGATAAAATCGATATATCAATAAATGTGTGTGTGTGTGTGTGTGTGTGTTGAAGACAACTCTCAGCCTATATTCTCAACGAATTTTTGATCTACAGACTTGAAATTTGGAAAATACTCGCATGCAAATGTCTCAGTTTCTTTCCGTTTTTTTTTTTTTTTTACTTCATTTTTTTAAAAGGAATTTAACATTACATTTAATGCTGGGCAACGCCAGAAACATCTTCTAGTCTATTCTATCTACAAAAATGAAAGTGTGTGTGAGAACACTACTCAACCTATATATTCAACAAATTTTTAATCTACAGACTTGAAATTTGATATACAGGGTAATCAGACATGTAGAATTTCTTAAAAATTGGTTTTCATCTAGACAAAAGGGCTGTTAAGGGGGTCAAAATTGAAAAATTGGTTCTTGTGGGGGAGGGTCTTCGAATTTTTATCTGTTTGTCAACTGTTTCACGACTTTGCTTGCCCGAATCGTTTACATGACTACTACAATCTGATTGTCTTCAAGTCCAACGTAAACAAGTTCTTGATCCACCGTCCCCTAAGTAATCCAATTTACAAAATTCCCATTACTTATGTTCACTGTGCTATAATCACATTGACTAATGTATACCTATTAACCCTTATCCTCGAGTGGCATCCGGTCCTTGATAAGTGGTAATTCCTGTGTATAAAAAAAAAAAAATTAATAAGTTTGAAAACACTTTTTAAAGATCGTAGCAAGCTGACCTTATGATTGTTGTACTTAACTCCTTGCCTTTAGGTTTTGGTCTCAATCTTGGATTGAGTATTTTTTTTTATTTATTTATTTTTTTTAACTTACACGAAGTTAACCGTTTAGAAAAAAACAATACTTGCATGCATATGTTTCAGTTTCTTTCCATTTTTTTTATTTCATTCTGTTTCTTTATTAAAGTATTTTAACGTTACATTTTTCAATACCATGTAACGTTGGGTACATCTGCTAGTTATTCAATAAAAATTTTTCAAAAACTCTAAAACTACTTCAGTAAGCAATATAACACAAATATACTACAATATCTTCCAAACAAATAATAGAATAAGATAATAATACATGCAAAGACCCAAGAAATAAACTCTGCCTTAGAAATAACTAAGAACCAGGAAATGAACTTTGACTAAAATCAATATAATCAGAAATAGTGTTTGACCCTGAATTGACCCTACAGTAGTTGGGCCGTTAAGTCCAAAGCAATCATATTTGGTGAGGATATATATTTTTGCCTGTTAGCACCCTAATATTTTTAAAACCTGCTGGAATGTAATAAAAAGGGTTAGTTCTTGTCCAAAATTTCTCCTATATTAAAAAAAAAAAATCAAAATAAAATTTTTAAAAAAATCTGCACAATGTAAAAACCCGTGACAAAACAAAAATATCATATTCCAAAAATCATATAAATTAATCAAGTAGTTCTATTTTTATAAAGAGAATCATTAAGTGATTAACAGGAATTTGTAGGCATTACAACATAAATCTAGTAAGTATCAATTATTGTTGAGTTACTTCCCTTGTTTGTTTTTTTATTTAATTTTTTTTATTTTTTTAAATAGCAGGTGAGAAAGTCACACCTTGGATGCTTAGAATATTTGATTTTCCTTATTTTTGTTTTTTAATATAAGCGGAATTCTGATCAAGAACCAAAAATTAATGAATGACTTGTAAAATGTTTTTATTGTTATACTTTTTCCCCTTTTCTTTTTAGACCCAAGTATTGGACGGACGGATTTTATGTGATGCCAACACTTTGCTTTGCTTATCATGTAAGAACATAATTCGCAGTCTTCTGTGTCAACATTTTTTTTTTTTTTTTTTTAACTAATGAGTCACTACTTGTCAAGTGTTGTTCAAGATCAATCAGGCAGCTGATGTAATTTGCAGTATGTCTGGAATCTGTGATGAAATGGCTGACCAAGTGACTTTAAATTAATAATAGGGATTAATAAGATGATGATGAAAATGATGAGAGGAGTAAAATTCTCTACATACCACCCGTTAAAAAACAACTAATACAGAAAACAATTTTTCTCTCTTTTAAAAGCACCGCTCATGGAATGTGAGGATTAAATGACAAAAGTAAGTTATGAGGCTGCCAAACGTAAACCCAAAATCCACTATCTACTCTTCAGATATAAGTGACCTTGTCTTTGAGTCTATCTGAGGAATAGTCTTTTCTAAACTCCTCTCAATTTTTGATCTGCAGACTTGGAACTTGATATATAATGGAATTTAGACTTGTGGAACAAATTCGATTTGGTCTTTAGCCGGTAAAAATAGCTGCTAAGGGATCAAAATTTTTAAATGGCACTTGGCAGGTGTAAGTCTACTTAAAGTGCTCTTGTATGCATGCACAAATATACATTTTTTATGTTACAAGTTTGTTCATTTTGAACTGTTTTTTTTATCCAACTTTAAATAAGCACAACTATCTGATCTTGATGCTATTACAACTCCTGATCTTGATGCTATTACATAATTGCTTCAGTTCTATCTTTAGAATGTTGCCACAGCTGTATTATCAAATTGATAAAATCCTATCAAAGAAACCCTCTTGAATTCTGGAGTTTTCATATAGCCCGAACATTTGAAGTTTATCTCTAACTCCGGTTGTGATCAGTTTATCGAGTTTCTTGAGGACATCGGTCAGGTCACTGATAACTGCTCATGAGTGGGTGTCGTTTACCTTGACTTTGCCAAGACGTTTAATTCTGAGTGGAAAGTTTTGTTATCAGCAACTGCCTAGAAATAGACGTGAACTAGATTCACTCAAAGCTAAGTAGAATGAACTACTGATCTGTTATCAAAAGTTGATTCACTTGGAGAATCTATCAGAACCAACATGGCTGTCTTTTATTTTTCAAGCTTGACCAAAATGTCAATCCTTGCTTGGAAAATAAATTCCATTCTTTTAAGAATTACAAGAAATCTTCTCAACCACCGATTGTCATGACTAATAAGTAGGACTATGACAACAGCATATTCTTTTCATTGTTTTGATTCTTATGTATATATCCAACACAGTTAATCAACCGAGAACCACATCACTCTATATAAAAGCATATAAGATATCAATGGCTAAGCAATCGAGAGTTAAAACAATGAAAAGAATATGCTGTTGTCATAGCCCTACTAATAAGTACACTATCTGAGAGTTCTTCCTTCAAACTCCTTGGCTTAATATTTACAGGTAATATTAATTGGAACAAATACATTGAAGACATTGCAAAGATTGGTGCAAAGGTGAACTCTCTCTACCATGCTAGAAAATTACTCTGACCTGAGAGTATCCTATATCTCTACAAAACCACCATTTGGCTATGCATGGAGTATTGCTGCCATATTTGGGTTAGTACATCTACTACTAGTCTCCCCCTCAGATAAGACTCCATAAAGACTCTCCAACCTAATAGGTCCTATACTATCAACCAAGCTCCAACCCCTGTCTCCTCACCACAATATTGCGTCACTGTGCCTGTTATACAAGTATTTTAATGGAATGCGTTCTGACGAACTCCTAGCATTGGTGCCCCCTCAACAGAAATACCCTGACTAACCTGATAAGCAGCAAAATCTCACCTCTTCATTATAGAGATCCTTAGATGCCAGAAAAGCTTCTAATCGCTTCTTCTCTTGAACTGCTAGACTTAGGAATTCCCTCCCAGCATGCAGAAGTTCAAGTGTAAGGTGAACAGACATCTCGCTGCTCAACTCCCTACATAGTGTCCCTGTATATATGGTTTCAAATAGTATCCCCTGACGTTCAAGTGACACTGTGCTTTGCTTGGAGTGAATAAGAATCTTCAAAAAAAAAAAAGAAAAAAAAGATCTCAAAATTTCCATGTTCTGTCATTTTGCTTTTAATGACCCTATGGCGTTTAATGTTTATTCCAGCCAAAATAATGCAGCTGAATTTGGAAGTGGAGGTGGGTATTTGTTGTCTGTGTCTCTCATTTTCTTGATTAATTGTAAGTAAATTCTATCTTATAAAAACACTTTGTGTGGTCTTATTGTAGACATGTTAATAAGGGGGTTAAATTAACAATTGTTAACTATTCTGCACTTTCATCTAATCATGGCCAGGATTAAATTCCACACACTGGTGTCAAAGCTCACTGCTCCCTAATGCAACACACTACTATCAAAGTTTACTACTCCAAAATCCAACACAGCACTGCTACTCCCTAAATCCAAAACACTACTTTCAAAACTTGCTACTCCCCAAATCCAAAACACTACTTTCAAAACTTGCTACTCTTCAAATCTATCACACTACTGTCAAAGCTTGCTACACCCAAATCTGACACACTGCTGTCAAAGCGTGTTATTTCCAAATCCGACAGACTGCTATCAAAGCTTGCTACTACAAATTAGATACACTACTGTTAAAGTTTATTACTCAAAAATCCAAATCCACTCAAACCGCCAGCATCTGATTTGCATATGATCGCTGAGAAATTGCATTAGTCTACGCAGTCATTAAGGATAAAATTAACTGAGCGTCACCATTTTGGTTTTTCTATTATTCAGTAGCTGAATTCTACAAGACATGTACACACCTGGATGATTTTTGAGGCAAGTAATTTTCTTCATAGTCATGAATTTGATAGGGACATGGTTTAAAGTAAATTTAATTAACTGTTGTTAATTCCTATTTGATGGTAATAGACTCTCACTGGTTAATTTGTGAGTTAAATTGCTTGCATATTCTTTTGTAAATTTCTGTCATTTCTTCACACTATTTTCGAATTACTCTTACCGCAAAACACCATTTAATTTTACCATTGATTCAGGACATTTTCCGTTACATAAAGTCACTTAATAATTACAATTTCTTCATCTCATTTCAGTTCCACGTAAGCGTCATACCAATTTACTCATGTATGTCAAAACGAACAATGAAGGAGTTCTCCAAATCCATTTTTGCATCTATCTTTTTGTGTGTGATTGCATACACGGGTATGGCCACTTTTGGCTATTTGACCTTTGGTGCCTTGATCAACAATGACATTCTTCTGTCTTATGAACCGGATAAATTTGTTGTTGGTGCAGTCTTACTACTCATCGTCAAAACTTACACAACATATCCACTCTCGCAATTTTGTGGCAAGTAAGTCTCTGTTTCTCTTTCTTTCTCTATTTCTCTCCATATCTCACTCCATCGCTCTCTTTATCCACCTCTCTATATTCCCTGTTCTGTCTCAATAGATATTTCTCTCATTCTCTATTTATCTTTCTGTGTGTGTGTGTGTGTGTGTGTGTATATATATATGTTAAATCACAGACTAGATAATCAAATGAATTATTGTTTTAAATATTACAGTGAGACAATCCTAGCCAATTAAAAGCCTGGAAAAATCATGGATTACAATAGAAAAATGCGAGCATGAAAAGTAATATAGTTAAGCTTAAACATGGAAAAGTAAAGGACTAATTGTTAAAAATGGAAAAGAAAAGGACGAAATATTCAAACAAATAATAAATTTATAACTTAAACTATTGCAGCATTAAGAATTGATTATATAATGTTATAAATTGAATTTAAAAAAACATTCTTAATGCTGCAATAGTTTAAGTTATAAATTTATTATATTTTTTACTAGAATATCTTGTCCTTTTCTTTTCCAGTTTTAACAACTAGTCCTTTACTTTTCCATGTTTAAGCTTAACCATATTACTTTTCATGCTCGCATTTTTCTATTGTAATCTATGATTTTTCCAGGCTTCCAGTAAATTCACTTGTTCTTTGTTTCATTTCAGTCTTATTTTTTTTGCCCCCATAAACATAACATACACATATGTAATAACAATGTATGGCACTGGTCAGCTTTCAATAAAATCCCCCAATAATCTTCCTTTCATTCTCTCTGTTTCACTTGTTACTTCTCTTTTCGTAAGAGTGGTGAATTGTTAGCAACAGTAGTTGCTGAAGCGACGTTGTTTCTATGGAAAACAGTCATAAAAAACGTCACTCACCTCCTTACATTTTTTTATGCTTTTGAACACCAGTAAATTCATCATAACTTTTGTTTTACTGAACGAAAATTGAAAAACATTTTCCACAATATAGCTGAGATGATCTATAAATTGTAATAATTATTTGAAAATTGGTCAGAAAATGAGTGAGCGGCTAAGCTTTAAAGCAGTTTTAAATGACTAAAACTGCCACTTAACCATATATTCAAATACTACCGTGTTTGAATGAGAATAAGAGAAAGAAAATTAAAACTGTAAGTTGAACTTTACAATCAAATTATATATATATATATATATATATATATATATATACAGGGTGTCTCAGAAGTTGCACACCATATACTGATTTTCGTGGAGTGGCTACTCCGCTCATCAGATCTGTCCCTCTTGGCATTTTTGTCTTCGGGAACATCTCAAATGTGTACTAGAATTGTCCATCTGTTGAGCTAATGAACAAGAAAATAGATATATTTATTTTTATAAAAACCTAGATGATGTGCGACTTTTGGAACACCCTGTATATATATATGTATATATATATATATATATAAGCTCTGATCGTATTATTTTTTAGCGATATAGACAGTTTTGAAATGCTGCTTGATTTTATTTTTTTATTTTTTTTACTACTTAAGCAGTGAAGGTTACCTGCCCTTTCTTTTTGTTTTTATGTCGCTCCCCCCTCCCCCATTTTTTTTTTTTTTTTTTTTTTTTAACAGGATGTATTTTTTTAATTTATTTTTTTTAGTTATTTAATAAATATTCAAATATTTATTTTATTTAAATATTTTTACGTGAATAAAAGTTTATCCATGCACACGTGTTTCTAGGCAACACGAGTCATTGGCATGGCTATACCATCTAACAATGGATCGAACTCACAACTACACAATATGTTTTATATATTAGTGTTGGGGCGATTAATGAGAATCGGGAATAAAAAAATTTTTGATGCTAAAAATCTATTTTTATTGTTTTTTAGTTTTGAAAGCTTAATTCTCTATTACTAAAAAAAAAAAAAAAATGAAAAATATTTAATGTTGTAGCTGGAAGAGTCACTAAGACAGACTCTGACATGGATATCTCTAAGAAAATGGTATTTGCATTTATAAGACAGAATATATAGAGAGTTGTAGTACTTGATGTCAAGATGGCATACTCTGAGATTATATTTATACTATTTGAAAGAGTTCACATATTGTGTATGGGTGAGTCCCCACAACGTTCTCACCCCAAGCCTTTTTGCACCATATAAAGCTGTTAACATTGTTGGATGTATTGCTGTCACATAGTTAAATTAATTAATCTGGAACCGAAAATATTTCGCAAGCAAAGTGTACCTGGATGTGCTGAAGAGTGTGTTGATCCCCTGGTGCAATCAGGTGGCCGCTGGCAGACCCTGGGTGTGGCAGCAGGATTTGGCACCGGCCAACAAGTCTAAAGAGACCTGGACTTGGCTTCAGAAGGAGTATTACGACTTTGTACCCTTCTTTTGCTTGCACCCCCCTCCTCCCCCGACATGAACCCACTAGACTACTTCGTTTAGTCATACGTCGAGAACATCACCAACATGACCTCCCACAACACCAAAGCCAGCCTGATTGCCACCATCTGCTGTATATTCACCAGTGCTTGTGGAAAAGGCAGGCTCCCAGTTTTGAACCTGTATCAAAGCTGTGATTGAGGCTGAAGACGACTACATTGAATAGATGTCAGCTCTACTACATAATCAAGTTACCTGAATTGTTTTTTTTTTTCAATAAAAGTTTTATAATAAAGCTGTAGAGTTTTTTTTTTTTCTTTCTTTCTTTAGGGTTACAACTTTAAAACAAATAACATATAAGCAAATTGCGATATATCAAAACAGTCGGCGAGATGGACCAGCAGATAAAGAGGTTAGGCTCATTACCGTGGGTCCCGATTTCGAATCTCACTAGATTTAGCCACTCGTAGACGATGAAACACATGTCAGTGGATAATTATATTAAAAAAAAACCCAAAAAAAAACAATATATATACCACTCCCCATGTGGTGGTACCAAATTGGTTAAAGGGAAAATCATTCCCAACTCGCATTTAGGTAAAAATGCACTTTCGTAAATAATTGAATTCATTCAAAACGTATCGCAAAAACAAATAACATATATATATATATATATATATATATATATATATATATATATATATATATAATAAAATCAAAAGGATGTAGTGTTTACCTAATATACGCAATGGTAAACTTCAATCTAATCTAATATAAATACCAGTGTTTATATATAGAAAATTTAATCCTAGCCAAATGAAAAAGCTCAATATGCAATAGAGAGTAGAACTTATAAGAGAAAGAAAATTAAATTGAAAGTAAATTGTTTTTTGGAGTATTCAGTCGAACAATAAATTCTGATTATAAAGTTCAACTTAGTTTTCATTTTCTTTCTCTCATATATATATATATATATATATATATATATATATATATATATATATATATATATATATATAATTTGTTTATAAACTACTGCAATCTGGTTGAAATTTTATATGGATCTTTTATGATAATGTGCAATGAATTAAGGTGAGTGTGAGAAACTGTTTTGATGCTCATCTTGGTCAAATAGTTTGTCAAAAATGGAGTTGTAGACTGGTGCATTGTCTTGGTGGAAATGTCACTGACCCGATTTAAAGAATGCTGGCCTCTTCAAACAGAATCTCTTCCTGAACTCCTTTAAAACCTCAACATAATATTCCTTGTTGACTGTCTACCCAGTGGGAACCCAGTGCATGTAGATCATGCTCGTGATGTCAAAAAAAGGGATCATCATAAGTTTCTAGGTGGATTTGCTCTGTCTGGCCTTCTTAGGTCTGGGAGAGCTAGCAGCTTCCACCAGGACTCCACTGCTTGGTCTCTGGGTCATAGCGGTAGATTCAGCTTTCATAGCAGGTGATCAGAGCATCAAGAACTGCGGGATCTGAATTGATCAGCTCCATCATCTCTCTGCTATCATGACGTCTTTCTTTCTGAGCACCCTTGGGATACACTTTGCGCAAATCTTCTGCATCTACTGTTTCTCACAAATAATTGCGTGTACAGTTCTCACACTGGCATCCAACTATGCACTTATTTTCTCTATAGACACATGAAATTCTTTGTTTGGCCAACCAACTCTGGTGATCTGACTTCCTTACTTCTCCCCCACCTCT
Source organism: Euprymna scolopes (assembly GCF_053919585.1). Lineage (NCBI taxonomy): Eukaryota > Metazoa > Mollusca > Cephalopoda > Sepiida > Sepiolidae > Euprymna > Euprymna scolopes. The sequence goes on from NC_136482.1 coordinate 168,545,242, forward strand.
CATCATCCCCCACAAGCTCCCTACCTTCCTTGAATCTCTTATGCCACTCAAAAACTGATACTCGATTCATACAAGATGATCAAAAAGCAGTCTAAAACATTCCATATGTTTCTGTGGCATTTTGTCCAAGTTTAAAACAGAATTTTATTGCATATTTTTTCTTCTAAGGTTTCTTTACGTCCAGATTGCATTTTTGAAATTCACCAGCTGTGAGATTCAGGCTTTAATAGGGTGTATTCCAATTCCTGCTGTAGCTGTTCATTTGAATCTAAAATCATAAAAATTGGTCTGTCATCTCATAAGATGTAGGTCCTGGATATGACCTTAAACTATATCCGATGGTAAGGCCCCAGCTCATGGGCTTTGGGGAGTGTGGAGCCACCCTTTAATTGCCATTGGTTCCAGGAGTGGTAGTACCTGTTAGGGTCCCAACTATGAGTTAAATAGAAACCGACTTGAAAAAAACAAATATATTCTATTAAAAAATTTTTCTTCAAAATAACTGGATTCGGCATTAAATGATCTGGAAAGGGTTGATATGCTGTAAAACAAAAATAACTAACCAAATTATAAGATGTATGGCAATAATATACTGAATTTTCAAGATTCTATGACAATTTTAAATGCCTCTACAAATAAGTCTAGAAACTTATTGAAGGCACCTTTTGTAACGGCTATAACTTTTACCCATTTTTAATGTGCTGAAAGTTTGGTTTAATTCAAAATAACTCTGATGCATCTGTATTAGAATATACTAGTTGTCCCTATCCGGCATTGCCTGTGATTTTTTTTTTTTTTTACTTTCATATTTGTTTTGCTTTTTGTTTTTTAATTGAGATTTATTTTTGTTAATGTGATTTTTTTCTTCCAAAGGGCTGGACTTAATAGTCTGTGGTGCCATTTTTGGAACCTCTCTGTGGAAGATTCTCAAGTTAATGAAGTCCAACGTCGAGTTACCATGACAATTCTTTGGTTCCTATCAACTTTGATATTGGCCCTTTTCATTCCAAACATTGGAGTCGTTATTGGTTTCCTCGGTTGCCTGTCTGCAGGTTTCATATTTATATTTCCAGGTGAGTATAAAATGTAATGCATGTTTAAACTTAATTCTTTTTTACTTTTAAATTATCAAACATTGTGAAAGGAGCTGTTTTTTTTCTTTCTTTTTTTTTCTCCCCTGATGAAGAGATATATTCTTGAAAATTTAGGAAAAATCACTCGCCTACCATCTTGTATGACACATTATGTTGATAAATTAATACACTATAATTAAAAATTATTGAAATTCCTTCAATATTGTCATTTTTTTTTTTTTTTTTTTTTTTTTACTACATAGATTCATGTCCAGTGTTCTCCCACAAACTGCATTGTCATAGCCTTCAAACACAGCTTCTTTCACACTACATACAATGCTTCAGGCATACTACAAAATCCTCTGTACCAAATATTAAGATGACAATTCTTTATTTCTTGTCAACTTTGATATTGGCCCTTTTCCATTCCAAACATTGGAATCATTTCTTTCATCAATTGCCTCTCTGCAGGCTTCATATTTATATTCCCATTTTATATACATCTTTAAACTTAATTCTTTTATTATTTGGATTCTTCAAATTACTATTCTCATCTTAAGATAATGGATACTCAAGAGGAGAACAGTAGTCTGAAGAATCCAAATGAGACAAATAATCAACCCTCATCTCAAAAATTCAGAAACATTCTTTTACTTTTAAACTAGCTTGGGTTCCTGACATTGCCCGGGTGTTTGGAGATTTGTGTTGATTAAAAAAAAAAAAAAAAGTGGTAGGTTTCGGGAAGGAAGAAAAGACTGAATTAAAAAACCCAAAAAAACGTGACATCTTTGCTGTTGCACCCATCATCAAACTAGAAATGGCAAAGGTTTAAATTAAGGCTAATCAACCGAAAAGAGGGGATGATTTTCGAAAATATTGTCGAAAAAAGCGACCCGCCTCACTGTTCAAAAGTGCGTAGTTGAGGGTGAAGGAATTAATGTTTTTAGCCAATTTTTCGATATTTGTTGTCCGAAGGGTCGAGCTTCAAAATGATACCAATCTCGTGAAAATCTGGTACAAGTTTTAGGCAGACATACAAACATCTTTAAACAGACAGGTGAGATTTATATTATAGTAAATTACCAAATATTATTTATGCTGATATTTTCAAATATCATTGAAAAAATGTATTTAAAATACGTATTTGACATTACGTTTCTGAATTTTTGATTATTTTGGTTATTCATATTTGGATTCTTTGGAATATTGTTCCCAAAATTTGTCTGCAAAGACTCGGTAACATAGTGTTTAGAGCACTTAGAAAAAATCAACTGTAAAAGTGATATTCTCTTGAAGGTTTAATTCTCAGTGTGGGCGACTGAAAAATACAATTGAAAATTACTTAATAGAACTAGAGCATGCTACCCTCGTGAAGTAAATACAGGGTTCCATTTGAATTCCGTCTAGATTCCCAAGTTTGACAAAAACATTCCTGAGTGTGACAAGATATACTTGAAAAAGATCAGAGGTTACATCAACCGAAACATTGTGAAAATGACACTCAAGATGAGAACAGTAGCCCGAAGAATCTAAATAATACGAATCAGTATTTGATTACAAAATGCAATTAAAATATAATGGTGAACTGTCTACACCATTATATTTTAAGGTGCATTAGTTTGAGTCGATCCGTCACACATTTGCATTGTTCTGCCTTCTATAAACTTAAAAAATTTCTTTTTATATACACATTAAACAATGCTTCAAGCAAACTACTTTAATCTACTGTCACTTAATCAGTTGATTATTTGTATTATTTGGATTTTTCAAACTACTGATGAGAACATTAGTCTGAGGAATCCAAATAATAAAAGAATTAAGTTTAAAGATGTTTTCTACTCGGTGGTCAAAATCGCACTGTTTCATTAATCGGATTTTTTAGATTATTGAGTTTTTTGGGTTTTTTTCAATATTTATCAGAGGCATTCTGATACAAAACTTATCTAAGAACATTACCAAGCACATAAAGTATATTTATGTGACATTAAAAAAAAAAATCAAATCACAGCTCAAAAATTCAGTAACATTAATTTTTTTACTTTTAAATTACCAAATATTATTTATCCCAAGAATTTCCAAATATAACACGTCATCGAAAAATGATTGCAGTGTAGAATAATAAATATTTGATTACAAAATATAATTAAGAAATATTAAGCAAACCAAAGTAACATTTAAGAAAAGTTATTTTTAGTTGTTTGTATCATTTGAATTAATGAGACATCTTGAGTGTTATTTGCACAACGTTTTGGTCAGGGTTAACTCCAACGTTCTTCGGGTGTATAAGTTACCATGTTTGGTAATGGGAAAGGGTGGGGGGTACCAAGCATGGTAACTTATACACCTGAAGAAGGTTGGAGTTAACCCTGACCAAAACGTTGTGCAAATAATACTCAAGATGAGAACATTAGTCCGATTAATCCGACTAATACAATCACCCTAATCTAAAAAATTAAAAGCTGTAAAAACATATATATATATATATATATATATATATATATAAAATAAAAATTACAATTAAATTTACCAAAATGATCCAAGATGGTAAAATTAAAATATATAAATATTAAAGAATTAATATTTATAAAATTATCTCAGCCAGATGTAAAAGCTCGCTAAAACCAAATAGGAAATAGAGCTTATAATATGAACAAACGGTTAATAAAATATGTTAAAAAACACACATATATATATATATATATATATATATATATATATATATTGGTTGTTTCTTCAAATGCCAGTAGGCACAGATATGTGAACAAATTCTGCAGAATCTTTCACGTTATTTTATAATGGCTGGAGGTACTTGATGCTTCGCCAAGGGTATTTTTTATCATGCTGCCATCATTAGATGGGTTGCCTATCACAGCTAAAGAGGCCCATCTACTTCCGAGAAGGATAGAACACACCAGTTTCCCAACCTGGTATTTTTACCGCGTGGTATATACAGTTCCTCGCCTTCCCAACTGGTCACCCATCTGGTACTAGCCAGGCTCAACGTTGCTTAACTTCAGTGATCTGGCGAGAACAGGTTTGTCAACGTGATATAGTTTATAGATATGCTAATTTAATGTTAGTAGTATGTTATCACATTCTATCCTCCTTTTTAATGAATATGATCTCCGGATCACCAATGATGCAATGTAAAAAAAAAAAAAAAAAATCTAAATAATAAAACGATATCACTTCTGGGCTAAGCGTGAAACTAAAATATACAGTGTTCTTAGATATATTTAGTACAGAAATTCATCTGATAAGTATCGGAAATTTAAAAAGATCTTAAAAATAGCCTTTCTCTTTTATAGATAAAAAAGAATAATTTTCACAGGAGAATATTTTGTTACACCGGTCAAGGGAGATAAAATTTTAGCAAATTATTCCTTCTTAAAAATAAACAGGTTTATTATAATCGGCATATATAGCTTGTATTAGAGCGTTCGACTACAGATCGAATGATTCCCTGTTCAAGCCAGAGTTTACCTCACCATTTTATTTTAATTTTTTCTTATTAATGAGTTCAACTTACGATAAAAGAAGAGGTACCATCCAAAGTCGACGCAAATCATTTCTTCATTTGCATATTTTAAAACTAAACATTGTCTAGAAGTGACATTTCCAAGGCATTCATCGTCAAGCCTAAGTACCAGCTAATATGATATTGTAAACGAACACAGACGGAATTTGATGAATGACATTATGATTACTAATTTTTATTTATTTATTTTTTTTCATTTTATTTATTTTTTTTTTTTTCATTTTATATTATTTTATTTTTTTTCATTTTATATTATTTTATTTTTTTCATTTTATATTATTTTATTTTTTTTCATTTTATTTTATTTATTTATTTTTTTCATTTTATTTTATTTATTTTTTTCATTTTATTTTATTTATTTTTTTCATTTTATTTTATTTTATTTATTTTTTCATTTTATTTTATTTTTTTCATTTTATTTTATTTATTTTTTTCATTTTATTTTATTTTATTTATTTTCATTTTATTTTATTTTATTTTTTTCATTTTATTTTATTTTATTTATTTTTTTCATTTTATTTTATTTTATTTATTTTTTTCATTTTATTTTATTAATTTATTTTTTCATTTTATTTTATTTATTTATTTTTTCATTTTATTTTATTTTATTTATTTATTTATTTTTTATTTTTTTCAAATTGGTCCACCGGGCAAATTATTCCTCGTAATATATTAGTGACATTCTTAGTGACACTCAATATGGTTTCCGTTCTGCTAGATCTACAGCAGATGTGCTTACAGTTATATCTCATAGGATTAGCAAATCCCTCGACGGAGGCAACCTTTCTAGGGCAATTGCTCTTGACATATCTAAGGCCTTTGATAGGGTATGGCATAAAGGATTACTTCATAAGATCTCTAGCTATCGTATAGCTAGAAATGTCTTCTCAATTATTAAATCATTTCTTTCTGATAGGTTCATAAGAGTAGTAGTTGAGGGGCAAAAATCAGAAGCTCACAGTATTAATGCCGGTGTCCCTCAGGGGTCCATCCTGGGCCCAACTCTTTTCCTGATCTACATTAATGATCTTCCAAATCACATCCTTACATCATTTGTAGACATCTATGCTGACGACACTACCATTTATGGTAGTACATCTAAGACAGTAAATGACCAAGTTCTCTCCAATTCTCTCTCCTCTGATCTTGAGCACGTAGTACAATGGGGTAAGGAGTGGCTGGTTACTTTTAATGCATCTAAAACCAAGCTTCTCTCTTTACATCATCAACATTCTGATCCACATCTGGCATCAATTGAAATGAATGGCTCTTGTCTTCAGGAGGCCTCAAGTTTTGACAAGCTTCTTGGCTTGACCATTACTCCTGATCTTAAATGGAACACGTACATCAAATCTGTTGCCAAGGCCACTGGAAAAATGGTGGGATCTTTCTATCGATCCGGTAGATATCTCACTGCTAATGCTATTCTCTATCTATATAAGAGCCAGGTACGTCCAAGGATGGAATACTGTTGCCACATCTGGGCAGGAGCTGCTAGAAAGGACTTGGCCTGCCTTGATAGAGTTCAAAATAGACTTCGTAGCCTCGTAGGAGATGTCCTTTTCTCCTCCTTGCAACCTCTATCTCACAGAAGAGATGTTGCGAGTTTGTCTCTGATGTATCGTTATTTTCATGGAAAGTGTTCGACTGAGCTTCAATCTATGGTCCCCCCTCGCCAAACTTTCACAAGAAACACTCGTCTAGCTGTAAACACTATCAATAATTCCCCCCACTCTTTATCTGTGCCTAAACCTAAACGTAGATTCCATGAACAAAGCCTCTTTCTTAGAACTGCACGCCTGTGGAATTATCTTCCGTTTTCCTGCTTTCCGGCTGACTACAATATGGTTGTGTTCAAGTCTAACGTAAATAAGTTCTTGATGAGCCGTTCCATATAAGTTATCAAATTTACCAAATTTTCATTACTAATGATTACTATATTGTCCAATTTCTACTGTACACTCTTTAACCCTTATCCTTGAGTGGCCTCTGGGCCTTGATAATGTGATGCCTATGTAAAAAAAAAAAAAAAAATATATATATATATATAAAAGTCAATAGAGGATTGATTCTATAATTATTCATACGCAATCTTGATAAATTAAAATATAATTTTTAAGCCTATTGTACAACTAGGCAATGCCGGGCTACCAGCTAGTAATCTAATATTTAAAAGGCCATATATCTGTTTGTCTCCATATTTTCAAACTCTATCTCTTCTGAAACTAAAAATCACAGAGCAACATTAGGGGCCTTAAATGATTGGATTTTTTATGGACCATTCTTTTATGGGTCTTTAGCTGGTTAAAATAGTTTTTAAGAGGTTAAAAAGGGGGTCAAAATTGAAAAAAATCGTTATACATTTTGTACGTTCATCTTAGTTTATTTTTAATCAGTTCATATGCATGTCATGTTAGTACAGTGGTAATGTCACCAGCTTTAAATGCTAAACTTTTGCTTTTGGTTTCGATTCTAGCTGATGGCGCCTAAATGTTTTTTTTTTTGTTTTTTGTTTTTTTTTTTTACTTTTGAAATCCCGATTCTATAATATAATATATAAAAGGCAAAATGTGTGTCTACCAAAAACTTTCGATATGCGAAATGGATCCTCATGAGATTGGTATTGTTTTGAAGCTCGATCCTTCGGACCACAAATATCGAAAAATTGGCCAAAAACATTCGTTCCTTCACCCTCAACTGGGCAGTTTTTTACAAGGAGGGGTTAGTATTGGCATTGACATTTTCGCAAGTCATCATCTCTGTTGGATTAACTATGCTTAATTTCAATGCTCGTGACTTATGGTTGTGCCATGGAGGCATCGGCTAAGACGTTATGTTTTTTTAACCTTTTTTTTCTCTTTCACGTTAAGGGTTTACTACCTGTTTGCCTACTACCACTTTTTCTTTTTTTTTTTTTTTTTTTTTTTTTTTTTTTTTACACCTCTCTCCACCCGGGATTTCTTACTACACCACCTCTCCACATCCAGGCAATACCGGGTACCCCCACTAGTAGATATGAAATCTGAACAAATTAAAATATTATACTTAAGTGTATTTTATGGTCGGGCGTAGCTGGGCGCCTCCCTTTCCTAATAATAATAATGATGATGATGATAATAAGATAGTTCTTCCTGTGTTGATATGACTATTACTCTCTATATGAAATTATGCAAAAAAAAAAAAAAAATCTTGTGAATATGGGATTAGGCAAATAATAAAAGCAACTGGAATAGTTTCATTTTTCTACTTAAATTAAAAAGCAATTATTAAATGAAAATTTTTTTTTTCTGAGACTTTTGGTGGAATCCACCCTAATCATGGAAGACTTGTCATCAAGATGTAACTCACATCAACCAGAGCTGACTTTTAATACAACTATTAACAAGACCCAATGTTCAATTTTCTCTTTACAGACAATAACCCATGGAATTATCATCACTAAAAAAAAAAAAATAAATAAAAAAGATTTCAAAGTCTTTTATAATTAGAGTGGATTTTACTGAAGGTTTTAAAAAAAAAAATGATTAAAAAAAAATTTATAGCATTACTCTCTTCCAAAAAAGTTTTTGCTTTAATCTTGCACAGTAATGGTTTCAACGGATATGGCTAACTCCTAATCAAATTTCTTTTTCTTTTTTAGGTTTATGCATTCTTCAGATTGGTTTAAGACAGACAGAATCTACTTGGAAGAGTTGTGTTTCTGTTTCATTGGGAATATTTTATTTGTTAATTGGTACCTTTATCTTTGGCGTTACATTTTCTCAGTCAGTTTTGAAAGATATCAAAGGAATTCATGCAGAATTACCCAGCGGATGCAAACACTTTAACGCTTTACTGAAAAGATTTTAAATGTTGACAGATTCAACATTTTAAAATTGGCTAATCAAAGCGAATTAATTTTCAGTAAATTGTCCCTGAACGATCTTTTCCACCTCCATTCGTATAAGGCATGTTGTCTAAAAAGCGATTTTAGGAGACATTTTATTCAAAATGATTCTCTTGCATTAACTATTACTAAAAATATATTTTGAAAAATATATTTTGAAAAATATATTTTTATTATTAGAAATCTGCTAAATTTTTACAATTAAATTTGAAATATTGGGTTAATAACATTTGATTCGAAACACTTTATCTTTTCTGTCCTCGGTTGGTGAATAACAAATCCTTTTAGACTGAGACAAAATTTTTGTACCAATCCAAAATGTTCCTTTTTTTTTGGGGGGGGGGGGGGCTGGATTTTCCCTATATTAAAAACCAACCTTTTGTCTAACACTTCCCGTGTAAGAAAGTGCGTAACTAGGGACTCAAAACAAAATGGCAACCAAGGATATAAAGGGAGATAATTCTTCATCGACTTGAATCAATACTAATATTTCTATATCAACGAATTGAAGCCACATTCAGGGTTACTACCCGGACCCTGACATTCTTAACCATCACATTAGTGTTAAGCTTAATGAAGGGAATGTTTTTTGTCATTATCAAATTAATTCCAGATTTTATTAATTCCACTAATTTTTATAATTTGTACTCTGCATTTTGCATTTAACCGGGAATTGATTTGCACAAACAATCCTTGATAAAACTGGAAGAATTATCTTCCAAAACAAGATGGCTGCCTTTTGTAGCCATCTTGATTTGGATCTGCTAAATTGTTATAGAGCCCCAAAATTTTTACATGTCTTGAATGACAATGATTAAATCCCCATATATGCATGTATATATATATATATAGTGCCCCGCAAAAGGTTACAATATACATTTGAAACTGTCAGTTTTTGTATTTCTAGCTTCCAAATGGTAATGAAACTTTTTATAAACATAGAAAATGCATTGAAACTAAGATAGAAACAGTGGTAAAAATAAAAAGTAACAATTTAACACAACGCAAAGAGAAAACTCAGTAATTAGCAACGCAAAAGTTTTCAATACATATCAAATTTATTAGATTTCTCAATTTTATGACTGTTTATTATGGTAAAATGCTTAGAAGCTTCTAGAATGTTCAAGAATATACAATGTTGTGAGACTCGTTCAGATCCTATATAATTAGCTCCTAAGGCTGGTACGGTGGAGCGAGATCTCTATGGATATTGTACCTCAGGGAGCGAGATCTTACTGATACCTGCAATTACTACTATTCTCTTTATCTTTCTCTATATCCCTGTACCTCTCCTTAATACACTTGTAAACCACCTACTACATGTTTTCCTGTGTCATCTTGTGGACTCAACTGAGCCCCACAACAAATAGATATCGAAGTAAGCAATTAGTAAAAGTATTGCATCATTCTTTATCTAATAACCGTATTGTAAGCAACCACATCATGGGAAAGAATAAACAGATTGGTCAAGAGCTCAGAAAACGAAGTATAAGTCTTCAAAGTGGATTGGGATATAGAACAATATCCAAACAATTGATGGTTCCATTGAATTCTGTTAGAACAATAATTCGGCACTGGAAGTCTCACAAATCAAGCCTTCCTTTGGCCAGATCAGGTTGTTCTCGAAAAATAACCAAACCTGCTGAAAGGTTATTAATAAGGAAGGTTATGCATTCGCCTAGAATTACTCTTGGAGAGCTGCAGAAAGACTTAGAAAATGGTGAAATTAAAGTTAGCAAGGACACAATCAGTAGAACTCTTCACCTTAAAGACCTCTTCTCTAGATCAGCAAGGAAAACTCCCCTTCTCAAGCCAAAGCATGTTCGTGCTAGGCTTGATTTTGCAAATGAGTATGCAAGCAAGCTTTTAGAGTTTTGGCATAATGTGCTTTGGTCAGATGAGACCAAAATTGACTTGTTTGGCACTCCAAAAACACCGAAAGATTGGAGAAAAAAAAAAGGTACTGAATACCAGTCAAAAAGCACCATTCCGGCAGTAAAATTTGGAGGAGGATCCATTATGATCTGGAGTTGTTTTAGTGCAGGAGTTGTGGGAAAAGTAGAAATAATAAAAGGAAAAATGAATGGAGCACTTTATAGGAGTATCTGTGAGAAAAACCTTAAAGAAAGTGAAGTTGCTCAAATTGAAATCGGACTGGATCTTTCAACATGATAATCCAAAACACACTGCAAAACTTACAAAATTGGTTTAATTCAAATAAAGTGAATGTTTTAAAGTGGCCTAGTCAATCTCTCAATCTCAACCCTATAGAGAATTTATGGGGAGAATTGAAATTACGGGTCCATAGAAGAGAACTTTCAAATCTGCGAGAGTTGGAGAGAATTTGTGTGGAAGAATGGAATAAAATAACACAAGACCCATGTAAGAAGTTCGTAGGAGATTACTCCAAACGTCTGCATGCTGTAATCAACAATAATGGTTATGCTACAAAATACTAGATATTATTTTGTAAATGTGTTGTAAACTTTTGCATTGCTAATTATTGAGTTTTCTTTTCGCGTTGTGTTAAATTATTTTATTTTTCCCACTGTTCCTATTTTAGTTTCAATACATTTTCTATGTTTATAAAGAGTTTCATTACGATTTGGAAGCTAGAAATACAAAAACTGACAGTTTCAAATGTTTATTGTAAACTTTTGTGGGGCACTGTGTGTGTGTGTGTGTGTGTATGTGTATATATATATATATATATATATATATATATATATAGTGAGTTAGAAAAATATATATGGCAATTAAGCTACACAGAATATTCCACGTTTCATCCACACTAGGATTCGTCAGGCTTATGCGAATAGTTGTTGTAGTCTTGCGTTTTTATATACGCATATTCTATTGAATTTTTAGTTAGCCAATCAGCTTCCTAGTTTCCACCGCTCCCTTCCTAATCAGCCAATGGGCAGGCACTTACAGAACAAAAAAAAACTGTTCAGAGACTGTTCATTAAGAGTACTTATTCCTTTTTTTTGTTTGTTGTTGGTCGAGTAGCAGTCACACAGGGGTGTTTTCGGTTTTACGTCAAAAGCCAGTAACTTCTCTCTATGCCCTGTCCTTGGTGCCTCGTTTCCTTCTTTCTATTCGTTTTTTTTTTTTTTTTTTTTTTTTTTTTCTTTAACCCAAAAAGGAACATTGCCACTTTGTTGTAGGGAGCTACTATCAGGGACATAAGCATCAGGGGTACTGTGTAGGGAGTTGGGCAGCAAGATGTCGGTTCACATTGCACTTTAACTTCTGCATGTCAGTACAGTTGAGGAAGCAGGGATACGGAAGGGAATTCCAAAGTCTAGCTGTTCTGGGGAAGAAACTACTGGAGTAGAAGGCTCTCTTGCATCTAGGGATCCCTACTGTGAAGGGGTGGGATTTAGCTGCTTGTCAGGGTATTTACGTCAAGGGAGCACAAGTGCCATAAAGCCTTCTATTCGAATAGTTTTTTTCCTTGGACTGCTGCACTTTGGAATTCCATCCTGGGCCCCTGTTTCCCCGATTGTACTGACATACAGAAATTCAAGTGTAATGTAAAGACATATCGCTTCCCAACTTGCTAAATAGTATCCCTGTAAATCTGGTCCCAAATAGTAGCCCCCAAGTGGCTCCATGCTTTATTTGGGGGTGAAATAACAGTAAAAAGAAATAAATAAATGTAAATTGTTTTTGAATTAAAGTTTCTCCCAAATGAAACTTTTTTCTTTGTAATTACAATACATGGCAGCATATAACATGGACATTAAATTGATTATGATGTTATACAAGTATTTATTTTTTGTAATTTTACTATTTTAATAAAAATATATTCATCTCTGTTATAAATTTTAAAGTTTTTATTTGTTTGATTTTTTTTTTTTTTTTTTTTTTTTTCCTCGATACTGTACCTAATTTTTTTTTTTCTCGATACTGTACCTAATTTTTTTTTTTTTCTCGATACTGTACCTAATTTTTTTTTTTTCTCGATACTGTACCTAATTTTTTTTTTCTCAATACTGTACCTAATTTTTTTTTTCTCGATACTGTACCTAATTTTTTTTTTTTCTCGATACTGTACCTAATTTTTTTTTTCTCGATACTGTACCTAATTTTTTTTTTTTTCTCGATACTGTACCTAATTTTTTTTTCTCGATACTGTACCTAATTTTTTTTTTCTCAATACTGTACCTAATTTTTTTTTCTCAATACTGTACCTAATTTTTTTTTTCTCAATATGGTACATGTTTTTTTTCTCAATATAGTACATGTTTTTTTTTTCTCAATATGGTACATGTTTTTTTTTCTCAATATGGTACATGTTTTTTTTTCTCAATATGGTACATGTTTTTTTTTTCTCAATATGGTACATGTTTTTTTTTTCTCAATATGGTACATGTTTTTTTTTTCTCAATATGGTACATGTTTTTTTTTTCTCAATATGGTACATGTTTTTTTTTCTCTATGCAGTACATAATGTTTTTTTTTTTTCTCTATGCGGTACAAGACTTCAATACGGTACATAAATGAACTCTTATCTTCCAAGAGCACTGTCTGTAATCTTTTTTAAAACAAACGGTACTAGTGCTAAATTCAAAGAGGCAAAAAATAAAATTTACCATGGCTATGGACCATAACTTCAACACATACACACATGAACTCTTCTGTCTTTCAACAGGCATGTCTAATCTTTAATCTACGTCCGGACATATTGACCTTTTTCTACAAGTCATACTAACAAAGATAATCAATAAAGCTCATATTTGGATTCATCGGATTGCTGTTCTCATCTTCAGTATCATTTACACAACGTTTCAGTCGATGTGACCTTTGCCATTCTTCAGGTGTATCTTGTCAAACTCAGGGAATGTTTCTGTTAAACTCAGAAATTTGAACGGAATTTTGAATGGAACCCTTTTACTTCACAATGAGGTTAGCATGTTTAAAAAATACAATTGCAAATTACTTAGTCATGGCTGACGGACATGATGGAACAAGACCATGGGTGAAGCTGAAATAAATGACATTAACCTTGAACATGAACATCTTTATACCCACACCCTACGTGATGATGGGTGAGTTACCTTGTCTAGAGAAACCCTTTTCATGAATCTTGTATCTATACCTTTTCTAGTTCAAAATGGGAGTAGTTCAGTTCAAAATGGAAAAATAACTAAATATAAAAAATATTTTATAAATCATTTAACAATAAAATTAACATTTTATAATATAAAAAAAAAAAAAATCTTCAAGTCATTTATTAGAACACATCTTCTAATGCTACAGCTGCAGGAATTTTAGATTGAATTCCAGCTATGAAACGATTGCATACTTCTGGTATAACCCTTTTCAATTCTTCCTCAATTAATGAAGTCAAAGCTTTTGCCTTTTGTCCAGTAATTGACAAGCCATCTCTTCTCTCCATTGCAAGAATACTCACAATTTTAGCAGCCAATTCCTACTTGATGTAAGCTTTGATTAAAGACCATACTTGTTCAATTGGATTAAACATTGGACTGTATAGTTCTAACCTAAGCACTTCACATCCTAGAAATTCTTCTTCACTAAAAACTTCAATATTTGTGTGACATGGTGCATTGTCAACAACCATCACAACTGGATCCCATATTGTCTCTTTGCAGTTCTCAAACATTTTTGCATCCAAGATTGTGCACTTTCCTTTTGAAAAGATCCTCTTTGAATTTCATGGTACACGAGGCCATGGGGACCAATACATCCAATAACATGAATATTGGCACCCTGAATACCAGCTGAAACTATTACATCGCCTACCCTTTGGAGAACGCTCTTCTCCTGGAAATATGAACATTAAAGTTTGTTTTATCCATAAATAAAATGGGTTTTCCAGTTGATTGGTAATTCAATAATTTTGAACAAAATAAACTATGTTTATTTTTATTCTCAATTGAATTTGCTCTCTCGGGTACAAATCTTACAGCTTTAAGCGTATAAGTGATCATATCGAGATGCTTCGTTACTGTAGATTTGGACAATTTAAACCCAAATTTGGTTTCAATCCTTTCACAAATCACATTTAATGTGATCCTAGGATTTTCATCCACTAGTGCTTGAATAAAATCCAAATGCACCTGTTTGACCTTACAATTTCTAGGCCCTCCTCTTGTATTGGGTTGATTTCCCTTACTAATCCAGCGATAGAGGGTGGTTTTCGGAATAGAAAGATTTTTCGCTAAGGCTTTCTAATTTCCATCCATCTCCTATACCTCCAAGATACGTGCTTTCGCACTTCTGTTATCGCGGTTTTTAGTTGACCTAACCATTCGGCTAAAAAAATTTAACAAAGCAATACCTTGTTGTAGGACCAAAGATATTTATAAATTAAAAATTTTTTTTTATTTAAAATTTCTTATTTTGAACTGAACTCTTCCCATTTTGAATTGGAAATGGTATATAATATGCAATAATTGTATAGTTTTTCTAATGGTTTCCATCATGGGAGGACACTACACAAGTCAAACTCAACCCTTTTTTTTTTTTTTTTTTCTTAACCCTGTTGAAGAGCCTCTTATATTTGATCTTAGTTAGAAATAGTGGGTTGTCTCCCCTAGATAGGATCTTAAAAACTTGCCTCAACTTTTAGGTTGGTCTTCTCTCAGAACATTTATTACGATTGGGGGATATTTAAAGTCAGGTAGTCGAAAAAATAAACGTGTGATTTGGATGGCATGATTGTGACAGATAAAAAGAAAATGCTGAAAGATATTTTTTTAGTATGAATGCATTATTGATGTGCATTGCTAAGAATAAGATAGGCATATACCCCAATCTTGTGTAAATGTACATTTAATAGCAATCAATGTTATCATTATTTTAATAATAAAAAATGTTCTTAACAGAATTAAATATTTATCATTCATAGCAAAAGTTATTACACATTTACAAATCCATAAAGAAACTGAGTTTTCTTTATTTACTAAATACAAATTGTTTATGAATTTTTTCCAAAAATAAAAATGAGAGCTTCTACATTAATGAGACAAAATTTTTTAGTCGATAAATGGAGTGTTCAGCTAAAAAAACAATGGTTTCAACTGATTTTTTTTTTTTTTTTTTTTTCAATTCTAATAAGTTATAATGATAGCTTCCAAATTATGCATTCGAAATTACCTGAATATTACTGAATTATTAAAAAGAAACAACTTTGTGTTAGCAGGTGAAAATTGCCGCTATCTTGTTTAAATCAAAACAGAAAATTACCTCCCTTTTGAACTCTCCTGTGTTCTACAAACGTTTTCTTTAAATTCTATTTTTATTTTCTTTAATAAATAATTTTCTACCTTATCGATTTTCGTAATTTTTAGATATGATCACCTTAAAAATATGAGAAATACGCAGATATCTTTGCTTTCATGTAAAAATCAGTATTACGAGTTCCGAAATTTCGTCCCAATAGTGTAGAAGCGCCTAAAAATTATATTTCAGAAATATGACTTTAACACATGCCAGCATGTTAAATTGAATATGATGATCTACAAGTATTTATTTTTGTAATTTTACTATTTTAATAGTAAAAAAAAAAGCGTGTTTATTTTCTTGAGGGTTCACACCGGCTTGAAAAGTCCTTGAATTTTTATTTTTGCTTTGAAAAGGGCTTATTTCTATTATTACCTTGAAAAATCCTTGAAAATAAGGGAAATGTCTTTAAAAGGCCTTGGATATCATTTTCTTTATGTCCAGTAAACTTTTGTTAAAATATTAAAAATAAAATCCAAATAAATACTATCAAATTATTTTTTTAAGTATTAATAAAAAATACCATAAAAACATTTTTTAAATACTGAAAACAAAATCGAAATACATTGTTCTGAAATTGCATTGTATTATTATGGATATAAGAGTTACGTCCCTTTCTCACAAAACTATCTGATGTTTTCTATATAATAACATTGGGTAATTTTGTGATAAAGGACATAACTCTTGTATCCACAATACCAGAAATTCACAATTTAAAAGTAAAATGAACACAGCATAGCCCAATCTACAATCAGAAAAATAACATTTAATTGCGTTTGGTTGGCCAAATATAAGTGGGTCAGGGAATGTAAATATGATTGTTAACAGGCATATTAGTAATTGTCTGTATTTTTGAGATGAGGTGTTTTCATTGATTGAGATTGTCGGACTTACTTCCTCATCTTGGTTGTTATCGTCACAACGTTTCGACCGTTTTGCCCTCCGGCCTTCATCAGGTGTTTTGTATCGAACTGGGGGAACCGTTTGTTAGGAGTCTCGAACCCAACCCTTTATTATTATTATTATTACAGGGGTACCGTGTTTGAACTCCAGCTAGGCTTTGGGACATAGTTGCTGATTCTCTAGTGACATATGGCCGAGTAGTCCTAGACGTTGTATCAAAGTTTAGTTACCCAAAGGTGTTGAGTTCAATACTGAATGAAGGCAGTAAAAAGTAACATTCAAAACAGAGAATCAGCAACTATGTCCCAGAGCCTAGCTGGAGTCCGAACACTGAAGATTAGAACAGTAGTCCGAAGAATTCAAATAATATGAATAATCAATCCTTATCTCAAAAATTCGGGGCCAACATTTCTTTAAGTTCACGTAAATCTGTAATTGTGATTATCTGTTTTGAACTTTTATCTAAAAATGAATAGAATTAAAAAAAAAACAAAAAAAAAACTCATGGTTTAATTTTTTTTTTTAATATGGCGTATATATATTGAGTTTTCTTTTCCTTTCTTTTCTTTTTTAATTCTCACGGCACACCTATCACAAAAAAAAATCAATATTTTCTATTCATAAAGCTTTTTTATACAATAAAATGATAAAATGTAGTTTGATAGTTAGGAGAATTAACTGTAAGTTGTCTTTTCATCTAATTTGAAAACCATTGCTTTATTAGACTGTACATAACATGCAGTGAAGAAGGACGTATGTGTATCTCTAATCCAGTTTGTTTGGTGTTTAATGACCTCATCAACCACGCTAGGGGTCATTTTAAGGCCAAACAATTTTTTTTATATCAGCATATATGAAATGCTGTTTGGTTTTATGCCAGGGATAAGGATCACTAGTACTATATTTATTCTGAGACAAATACAAGATGAGATTATCATAGGAATTTGAAACCAAAAACAGAAATGGCTACCACTAATAACATAAGGAATTACATGTATCTGCATACAGATTTTTATTTTTGTTCTTCAATATCCTCACGTCTTTATGAAAGATGAAAGAAAAAAAACAAACAAAAAACCTTTTAGCAAAAAAAAAAAAAAAAATGCCCCTTTCACTAGGTGGCAAGAAAGTGGGTGCTCATTTTAAGTTAAATTTATATAGAAAAGTGATCCATTTTGAAAAAAAGTAATCTTTTCACATCATGAAAACTATTTCTCTGTGACGGAAACGGTTAGCAGATTCGTTTTTAGCACAACGAAATCTACAAGAAAAATGTATTTTCGTCTTCTAGGGTGAGACAGGCCTTAAAGGAAAATTTTTACCCTTTTTGTTTTGTATTTCGTTTTTTGTTAATAAAATTATTTTTATAAAAAAATCTTTATATATATATATATATATATATATATATAAACAGTACGACTGTTTAATTTTATTCTTTCGCTTAGTTCTGATTGTGTTGGTGCATGTGCAATTTAAAAAGAAATGATTAAAACGGAACGAAATTTAAATTTCTGTTCTATTTTCAAAACAACCTCAATACGATATTTTCTTATAAGGATCTAAATAAATAAATAAATAAATAAATAAAGTTTGGTCAGAAAGTTGAAAATTCATTTTTTTTTTTTTATTTAATCTTTTAAAACTATTAAACAGATAATTTTTTTAGATTTTTTTTTTTTTTTTTTTTTTTTTCAGTCTGTTCTCTTAATCTGTTATATAAATCTCGCCTGCCTGTTTAAATGTATGTATGTATGTATGTTTGCCTAAAACTTTTGACAGAGGCGACGGATTTTCACAAGATCAGTATCGTTTTAAAGCTCGCCCTTTCGGACAACAAATATAAAAAAAATTGGCTAAAAACATTCATTCTTTCATCCTTAGCTGGGCAGTTTTCTTCAAGGAAGATCATTTGTTTTTTTTTTGTTTTTTTTTTTGCTTCTCCATTTTTGCAAGTCAGGAATAAGACGGTTTTTATTTTTTTCTTAACACACTTCCAAACACTTGGGCAACGCCAGGCACCCAGGCTAGTAATAAATAAAACGTGTCATAGTATTATTCATATATGTTGGAGAGATCCTTAGTTTTCGATATCGAGAGTCAATAAGTGTACGCCCAACCATCATGTGTTCATTTCTTTCTTTTAAATTTATTAAATCCCATTAAAAACTCATGTTTTAAGTTTATTATTTCTGTGATTAAGTTTTATTTTTAACATTTTTAAAAAAATTATCCTCGTTCAAACTATAAGTCAAACAAGCATGTTTCCATAAAAAAAATCTTATAAACTAAAACTGTTTATTCATGTGTAGTCACTGCTACATACAGCCGGAATAAATAAATGACAGGCAGGAACATTTCATAGTTGAATCACTCCTGAATACTGTCCTGATGTAATATTGCTTGCATATTCTTTGAAATTTTTCCGACAAACCTTCATGTATGGAATACAAACTGTGGTGATTTTCTAAGTGGTGTCCTTTGGTATTTGGTCCAGGTTTCTTGGAGCTGATGTCATGTTCTCTGGATAGTTGTTTCGGTGGAGGGTTTGTTTTAAACTGTCCATCTCCTCTTGATATGCACTGTTGTTGCTTTTGCTCGATGTTACAACATTTCCTTTCTTTACATTATATGGATGGTGGGAATTGAAGTTTAGGTACTGTCCAGTAAAAGTTAGCTTTCGGTATACAAATAACATAAACCCCCTGACCAGTGCGGGTAATTAGCACATCTAGGAATGATAATTTATGTTCTTTTTCCATCATGAATTGCATAGTTGGACGGATAGAGTTCACATGGTCTAGTAATGTTTGAACATCTTCCTGATGGTGCCAGAATATGAATGTGTCATTCACACATTGCTACTACATTGTTGGCTTTAGTGGTGTTGATCCTAATACCATTTCCTCAAAGTATTATTCCATGTATGTATTCGCAAGTGCTGGGGAAAATGGTGATTCCAATGCCAGACCTTCTTCCTGCTGATATATATCAACTCCCATCAGGAAGTATGTAGTTTCTACACAGAAGATCAACGACTTCATTAGATTATCAATTGGGATGCAAGTGAGGCATCAGAAGTCAGCTTATCCCTTACCACTGTCAGTCTCATCAGTGAGTACTTTCATGGACAAACTCATTACATCTAGACTCACTATCTGGTTGGAATGGGCTGGGAGCATTGTTTATTATTTCCACAAAGTGAGCTGAATTTTTGATGTATGATGATTGGGGTGATTATATCTACCAGGAATCTGCTCAATGGATGGCATGCTGAACCTCAGGTGCTAATAATGGGCCTTAATGGAATACTGTCCTTATGAATCTTAGGGATGTGGTAGCTTGCTGCAATGCTGTACTAACTGTCTATATTTTGCAGATGGTATTAGGACCTTGTTCTTACTGAGGATCAGTAGTGACAGCTTCCTTTGTTTCTAAAGTCGGATTCTTTTTTCACCAGATTCCATGAAATCTGACAATTTCTTTGAATATTCTGCTATATCATTTAACACTGTAACATTGCTTTTGTCACTGAGCAGTGACTGAATAACCAATATTTCTTACTTTTGAGAGGTTCGGTTTTGGAGGCTTTAAATTCTTGAGTGCTTGTCTCACTTTCCACCTTAGTTCATCTCCTTGCACTTTGGGGCCCTGTCAGTGGGGCATTAGAATACGCTGACTGCCCTCCTGCAGAGGGTAAAAGTCCCTCAATGGGGGTCCTGGATATGACGTTAAACTATATCCGATGGTGAGGCCCCAGTTTGCAGGCTTTGGGGAGTGTGGAGCCACCCTTTAATTATCATTGCTCCCAGGTCCACTCTGACCCGGAGTGGTAGTACCTGTTAGGGTCCCAACTATGGGTTAAATAGAAACTGACTTGCAAAAAACAAATATACTCTATTAAAAAAATTTTCTTCAAAATCACCGGATTCGGCATTAAATAATCTGAAAAGGGTTGATATGCCATAAAACAACCAACCAACCTTTCACTTTGGGTTTATTCAAAGCTGCCTCCTCTATTGGAGCTATCATATCTAAGTATGGATTCTGCTTTATGGTTGTGATAAAGTTGAGACTTTATTTAGCACTGATTCCTCTGAGGGAGTTACCTGATATTTACTTTAGTTGACAGACCGACATATTCATATATTTGATTTTACATACATAATGCTTGTTTTTGCTTTTTAATTTATATTGAATAGTATTTAATTTAGTATTAATCGAATCGCGTTCCTTTATTTTATTTTAATGCAATTTTTAAAGTAAATAATAAAAGAATTTTAGTATTTTACATCTTTTAAATTAATGAAACAACAAAATGTTTATTTACAGAACTTTTTTCTTTTTTAATTAATTCTCATTTTCTTTCTTTTTCAAAATTAATATTGAATGACTTCAGTTTCAGTATAAATCGAGTTTCTTATTTTTCCCTTTTTCAATGCAAGTTTTTAAGTTTTCTAATGTTTTTGTAAAAAGGTCTCATTCATTATCGATAGTTTGACTGCTCGACAGATCTTGCCTGCTAAGACTTCAAGCGTGACGTCATTTTTTTTTCAGTGTTTGGGCCTGCTATTATGAAGGTCAAGGCCATACGTCAGACTGACAGAGACCAAACCATCTTCAAAATGAAAGAGACCTTATTCTTCTGATTTTGGTGTGAACAAAAACCTTTTTTTTAATTAGTTAATAAGGTCATTTTATATCGTGAGTATAAAACAACAGATTGTCAACAAAAGCTAACACTAAAATCAATCAATAAATAAATAAATTTGCAATTGTGCTAATAAGGTCAATATTGATTATTGTGAAACTTCAATAAGAGCAATGTCAAAGAAAAATCAACAGTTAACAAAACCTGATATATTGCTGATTGGTTGGTTGGTTGTTTTTGTTTTATGGCATATCAACCCTTTTCGGGTTATTTAATGCCGAATCCAAAAATTTTGAAGAAAAATTTTTTTAATAGAATATATTTGTTGGTTTCTATTTAACCCATAGTTGGGACCCTAACAGGTACTACTACTCTGGGTCAGAGTGGATCTGGGAGCAATGGTAATTAAAGGGTGGCTCCACACTCCCCAAAGCCCACAAAGCTGGGGCCTCACTACTGGATATAATTTAAGGTCATATCCAGGACCCCCCCCCCCCGTTGAGGGACTTTTATCCTCTGCAGGGGGGCAGTCGGCGTATTCTAATGCCCCACCGACAGGGCCGATATATTGCTGACAAATGACTAAAAGAAGAATGAAAGGGAGGGATTTTTATTAAAGGGTGGATTGATAAAATTGTCGCCCTAGAAAAGACATGATTCCATTTCCGTTTGATGAAAACCAGTTTTCCTTTTTTGTTACAGACCGTTGTGTACAGTTGTGTACAAAGCCCAAGAGCGATAAGAGTCTTCTATCATGTCTGAAAGTGACACAATGTTTAACAAGCGAGAGCTGAGATATGCTGCTGTACAACTCATGCTCTCTACCGATTCAAGTTATGACAACATGACCATTGCCAGATGGTTCAACGCTTGAGGGCACAGCTCAATGAAGTTTTCGGCCACAGTTATGGTCTTTGGTGTGGTTTCAAGTGAGGGCCACATCATGTCACCTCACATCTTCGAAGTCCGCTTGAAAGTCAACAAAATGGATGTGCTGAAGAGTAGTGATTCCCTGATGCAATGAAGTGGCCGTAAAAAGTTTTTAAAATTGATATTTTTACAGTAGATATCTGAAGAATAAAATGTTCAGGTCCAATAGTTTTATATATATAAAAAAAATGCGTATTTCTGATGAATTAGTTGATTAAGAGTTTTATAAATGTTATAATAAAAATCAATATGGTTAATTCTTTGATATGTTTACAACCACCACTTCTAGTAAACAAATACCTGATGCTCTGGGACGATATTAAATTATCATCTGGCTACAGGACGCCTGTTGCAGTTTAGCTAATTGTGCTAGCTCACAAAATGCACACACAATTTATCTCCCTTAATATCATGAGGTAAATTGATATACTTATTTCGGGAATAATGGACTGATCCAGAGACTATAAATATAGTTATTTATAACACATTATTGGGTACTAATGACGAGTACTTCTGTAACATATTTTTGCTAACACACGTTTTGTTAGCTATACCACTGTGTTTATCTTGATGGTTACTGGCATGCGGCCCACAGCGTTGCCCACATTGCTGCCAGCGAACTCAGAGGATCCAGCGTAGACACTGATGGTCTAACACCTCAAATTTGCATTGTTCAAACTCATTGGCCACGTTTCACAGCCATACGTGGCTAATGAAAGTTTCTGACCAATGCTAACTTGAAATTTTTGACCATCAGTATCTGCACTGCATCCTCCGGATCCACTGGCAGCAATTCCTCCCCAACGCTGTGGTCTGCAAATGCTGCAAACGTCCTCACTCACCCAATCTATCTTCACAAAGCACCTCCGATGGTTTAGCCACGCTCTTCACTAATAACAAGGTGATTTAATCCGTGAAGCCACTGACCAGGCCTCACTGCAGGGCTAGAAGAAAAGTTGCAATGGACAGCTGAAGACCTGGATCAAAATGGTGAAACAAGATGCTGAGCTGTTTCTGAGACTCACCTCTACGATCTACATCACTGGAACTGTGAATAGTGCATGCAGCATCGAATCATTGGGCATGGTCAGCCTCAATTCGAGATGTGGTCAACTCAATGGGTGGGGCCGGCTCAATTGATTCACGGTGATAGCCGAACCAAGTAAAAGTACACCATGCAAGGCTACAACACTTAACAAAAAAAAAAAAAATTCTGATTATATATGTGATATTGTTAAACAAGTTCATTTGTCTGATGCATTTAAGGGAAGTTTTGATACCCATCTAATTAAACACCAAATGATAACTTTGTATTCAGCTTGGTATGGTTGTGTGTGGGAAAGATTAATATGGGTCATCAAAAATTACATTTTCAAGGTTATAGGGTAATCTCCAAAAATACCGTTAGGGCTTACAACATGGCCGCCAGAAGAGTCAACAAAAAACTGCGAATAAAATATATAAAACTCGTAATTTCTGTTTTTAAAGTGGGTTGTCAATTTACTTTATGAAATATACTTCCAAAATAAACTATTACAGTCGTTTAAAACATAATAGAAGTATTATTTTTTATTTTTTAAAAACAATGTTTACAAAATGTCTATGCACGTTCGTAGACATTTTGTAAACATTGTTTTTAAAAAATAAAAAATAATACTTCTATTATGTTTTAAACGACTGTAATAGTTTATTTTGGAAGTATATTTCATAAAGTAAATTGACAACCCACTTTAAAAACAGAAATTACGAGTTTTATATATTTTATTCGCAATTTTTTGTTGACTCTTCTGGCGGCCATGTTGTAAGCCCTAACGGTATTTTTGGAGATTACCGCGTATAGGACGTAAGAAGTTGAATTATTTCCAACTTCTTAACAGTTGTTTCAAATATACAGGGATCTGTTAACGATTGACCTTTAACTTATCATTGTTCTGATGGTTCAGTGTTGGAGGTGATTTTACCCTCAGATGTATTTGTGCATGCTTTGTATAAAAACTCTGTGTTTTTGAATTTGAAAAATAATTGTTTCCAGGAACGTCCCCCTAACAGGGAAGATCTTATTGAGAGTTTGGAATTGGTAGCGATGAATTCCTGAATTGTTTTAAAGGCTTTGGTATGAGCAATATCTTTTGAGTTTATGAGAATTGTCTCAGGATCTTTATCAGTCTGACTTTGAAAATACTATAAGGTTGGGAAATGTTATTTTAATTTAAAAAATCCCATAAAATTGTGTCTATATTGGTCACTGGGAAGGGTGATTAACCTAACCTCTGGATCGGATGGCATGGTTAAGTCTGCCTTGACCCAAAAGAGTAATGGCAGCACTCAGGAACATTCTCTAAAGAAGTTGTGTCCTATGGAACTTTCGATAACCCACTTGCATCAGGCTTCTTCTGATGATGATGAAGCAGGTAATTTTCGCAAGGGATTTTTACAATGAATTTATTTAACTTAAAAATTTAACTGAACTTTTCAGTTTCCAAATGTCACCATGAAAACCTTTTTCATTATAACTTTTTTTTTTCACATGTAAAAATATTTTTTTTCTTTTGGGAAATTAACTTTTAGCTTTAATCTTTCTATTACAATCAAGAAGTTTTGTTTTTTTTATACACATGTTCACCCCTTACAAAGCATATCACCATTTGGATGTAAGGGGCTACTATTTGGGGCAATGTCTAGGAAAGATTAACAAGATATTTGTTTATGTTACATTTAAACTTCTGCGTATCAGTACAGCCAGGGAAGCAGGCAGCAGGAAGGGATTTCCAAAGTGTAGCTGTTCGAGGGAAGAAACTGTAAGAATAGAAAGCTTTTTGGTGTTTAGGGACAACAACAAGGGGTGAGGGATGAGATCTTATTGCTAAGCGGGTTTGTCTCGGATATGTATGTCGAGGAGATACAAGTGAAACGAGTTCATCAGAACACATTCCATTAAAATATTTATAAAACAAGCACAGTGATGCAACATTGCAGCGATGAAACGGGCTGGAGCTTAGTTGATAAAGTGGGACCGATTAGATTGACAACTCTTTTTTGGACTTTATCTAAGAGGGAGAGACTAGTGGTAGATGCACCAGCCCAGATGTGGCAACAATACTCCATGCATGAGCGAATGGTAGCCTTGTAAAGGTACAGGATACTCTCAGGCGTGAGTAGTCTTATAGCTCGATAGAGGGAACCCACCTTCTTTGCAACAGCCTTTGCAATGTCCTCTATGTATTTGTTCCCGTTCATATTGTTAGGCCGAGGAGTTTGAAGGTAGAATTCTCAGGTAGGGTGCTATTTGTCATGGATATAGGGGGTTGGAGAGGCGTCTTGTAATTGTTAAAGGAGAGCAGCTTAGTTTTACTAGCATTAAATATTATCCTCCATTTGCGGGCCCCATTCATTTCTAACAAGTAATCGGAAACCTACAAAAAAATATGATAAACTGGTTTTCAAAACTATATACCCCTATCAGTTTTCCAGCATCAATGCACGTACCTAACCTACCTCCAAATTTCTTAGTGAAAAGAATAGCAATAATGCGTATAGTTTTTAGTGTTTTTCGGTGCTTCCGTACGTGAAAACGGAGAGCGTTTCTCTAATCATTTTTGCAACGAGCTCTCCTATCATTATAAAAAAACAAATAAACAAACAAACAAAAAAACATACACAAACAAAAAAAACAAAAACAAAAACGCTTAGACACCTGGCATGAAACAGGCGTTCGGTTATGTTGTTTAGGGAAGGGAAACAGCTGTAAGGTAGGTAAAACTGTAACCTATTTTTAATATTTAAATATTAAAAAAAATTATTTGAATAATTTTATGATACTGCAGTAAAAATCATCTTTGCACACATTTTATTTTTTGTCGGGGGGGGGGTAATTTTTTTTATTTTTAATTAAATAAATTTTATTTATTTATTTATTTTAAATTATTTATTTTTTATGTCTATATCTGATTTATTTTGTTTTATCGATGTTATTGGTAATCATTTTTTTTCTCTCTTTTCTACCAATAGCAATGAGTCTTTTCTGTTAGCCCGACTGCTTCCTGTTGATCGACATTTAAATAGAAAAAAAAAAAAAAAAAGAAAAAAAAGAAAGAAAAAGAAAAGGAATTTTCTCGACGTTTGTGTTATTTTTTTTTTTATTTCCTAATTATTTGTTGTGAATTTGTTGTCCTCGAGTCGCCCTGTTATGTCGGAGTTGGGCCAATTGGATACGTATTATCGTCTATTGTACGACTATTTTCAACCGGATCGGCTTTTATCGTGCGCTGAAGGAGTTTTCCTGTCGGTGGTTGGAGTGAAACGGAGCGGACGATTCGGAGGAGCCGAAGACGACGACAATAACAACGACATTAATAACAACAACCACGTCGGAGGAGGCGACCCCCTTGACCATCATTCCACCCCGGGTCACCATTTATGGTGTGTGGTCAGCACTGTCCAAAGTCGAGTTCTTATTGCCCTTCTGCTTTATTTCTTTCTCTGTTTAATGCTCATTCGCGTTGCATGGTTGCTTTACGGACAACATATTGACGATCTATTTATACGATCTGGTAAGTCTCGAGTGCTTTCGCCATTACACACACCTTGGAAAAACAACGAAGTAATATTTTCTAAGATCTCTCTTTTTTTTCTCTTTTTTTTTTAAATATTTATTTTAGTTTTATTTCATTATTTTTTTTTTAACTTTAACAAAGAATAATTTCGATTTTAATGATTTCTATATAATTTTCTAAATGTTGCCGTTTTAATTCTTGACGTTGGCTTTTTTGGTTTTGTTTATTTTTTTTAACTAAACAAATCGAATGTAATTTTTTTTTAAATTATTTTTTGTTGTGCTTCTACAGAATGTGAACTGATTTTTTTTTATTTTTTTTTAAGCTTTAATCCCCCCTTAGGTTAAATTCGGTAAAAATCAATTTAGTTTAACTTCAAATTCTGTAGAAGCACCATTGTTTTATGTATATAATAATAATAATAATAAATCCCAATTTTAATAACACCAAGAAAAAATATTACACTAAGAAAAAATACTTCGGTTGATAACTCTCTACTAGGTGTTTATTTAAAATTACACTTATTAAAAAAAAAAAATACAGAAAAAAATTCTTCGTTAATTTTTACGACGTGCCTCAAATTTTTACGACCTCCCTCCCTCCCCATGTTAAGAACGTCTTTCGGAATAAACACCCCCTCAACCTCGAAAGCTGTTCTTAACATAGGTGGTTAGTGAGTGTTTATACTACGCTGGGGCAAGTCGTAAAAAAATACCAAAATGGTAATGTACGTATTCATCATGGGACGAAAATGTCATATTATAAAAATCACGTAAATCGATCAGGTATTCTGTTTGGTAAATGTTTATTTGAACTATAACACCACGCCGACCATTCTAGTTTGTTTTATTAGAGGTTATCGACGCTGCTGAAAACGAATCTGACATTAAACCCCGTCGCAAATTTGCCGTTTGCATGGTATTAACCCCTGGACCCTGGGACTATTTTCCGCCACTTTCACCGCTTTAGTTCGTTAAGACTTTTACATAATACGTTCGCATAGTAAAGTTACTTGTCACATCGCGGAGAAATCTTTAGCGAACATTACAAATGAGAAATTTTTCCAAAAATGTGGTTCATTTTTTTGTTTTACGTAGTTTTTAATGCTTTTTAGTTGATCTAAACGATTAAGTTTTCACGAGTGGTTTACAAAAACCATTTTATATTTGTTTTGGGGGGGCATTCAATTATAGAACTTGTAATTTTTTTGGTATTATTATACAAACACCGTGACAGCGTTAGGGTTAGGGTTAGGGTTTAGGGTTAGGGGTAGGGGTAATTCGCTGTCACGGTGTTTGTATAGTTTTACCATTTTTTTTAACAGATGTTTCTGCGGTTTAATTAACCGTTCGTTTTTCCGTAAGTAATGCGAATGCGCCGACATTAACCGTGCAGAAGAACTGTTTAATATTTCACACAAATTCTGTTTACATTGGGGGGGGGGGGGGGTTATGACTAAGCGAAACGTGATTTGATTGTGTGTATAGCGTGGCCTTCGTTTTAAGACGGTCTTGGTATTAGGCACGAGCAAAAATGGGCGAATAAAGATAGGGGGGACCTAGTTTTGAAAGCCGATTTATCATAATGTTTTTGTAGGTTTCCAACGACTTTTTTGATTGTATTTGAAAGATTAAGGACTAAACTTAATTTTCAGTACTAGTGCAGAGAGTGATCCGCCGGACGTAAATAATGTTATTATTTAAAAAGCCGTTCTTAACATGGGGAGGGGAGGGTGTTTTGTACCTATTCTATACTTCAACTTTACAATTGAATAAAAAAACATAAAACTTTAATTAAACTTGGAAATACAATTTAAAAAAAATAGCGCGGATCACTCTCTGCACTAGCCCCTAATTTCCAAAAGGAAAAAAATATTTGTGCACGTGAAAAAAAAAAAGTTTTTTACGGCGAGCTAACCAATTCAGTTAAATTTTGAAGTTAAATAAATTCATTGTAAAAACCCTTTAAAAGATAAAAATATTAGTTTTTTGGGTCTATTTCAAAGATAATTAGTAAAGTCCTAGGATATTGAATAAAATAAAATAAAACACCTTGTTTGTACAAAAAATAGCTTAATTAGACCCAAACCCGAGTGATTCTGCAGTTTGCAAAAGCGCAACAAACTAAAGTTTTGTAAACACAGAATATACGGAAGCCCAAAATTTCAGGCAGCCGAACGAAGAACTCTCGGTGGCCGTGACGAAAGACTGTGAAAATGACGTCATGTAATTAAAAGGGAGGAAGAGGGTGCTACTTTTCTCTCCCCCCCCCCGCCCGGACGTGCATCCGTACATTACTATCCTGAACGTTTGTATAATTTTTACCACTTTTTATTTACTTATTTTTCTATGTTCCTGTTTTTAAATTAAATTTTTTAAAATTTATTGTTCAATATTATATAAAAATTATGTTACGCCGAAAGTTTCACCTTCATTTAAGCGAGGAAAATATTAAAATCTTGCATATAAAAATTATGCAAAACCTGTAATTTAAAAAAAAATGTAGAAATATTTTTTGCTATTATAATTTTTTTGTATGGAAATATTAAATAAACAATGCTGTAAAAAAATTAAACATCCAGTGTAACAGCAAGTCCTAGGAACATCAACCTGAAAGAACAGTTGGAAATGACTTGTATTCCATACATTACGACCATGTAATCCCTACAGCTACCTACCTTGAAAATGCTGCTGTCAAACCTAACATAGTTATATGGAATAAGTCAGAGAGAGTGGCAACCTTGGTTGAAGTGAGTGTCCCTAATGATGGAGATCTGAACAGAACTGAAAGGGAGAAACAAGGTCTCATGTATGATATGAAAAGAAACTGGAATCTTAGGGAGATATCAATCATACCAGTTATTATAGGTGTCACAGGTTTTGAAGAAGAACCTGAAGTCCTACCTAACTAATATTCCTGGTGAACCAAGTGCAAAAGAGATTCAGACAATTGCACTTAAGGGAACAGCAAGGATACTAAAGAGCTCTCGGTTGGTTTCAATAAGAAGCAGGGTAATGTTGGCAGCTGGTTTGGTTGCCCCATACCCGGCATTACAATCTTCAAAAAAAGAAAATGAAACAAAAAAAAAACAATCCTTTCTTAGTTATTTCATTATTAACATATTCATAACAAGTACAGTGTAATTAAAAATTTGAACACGCTTATTTTTAATTTTCTTTTCTTTTTTTTTCTTTTTACATACATATACCACTTGTCAAGGTCTGGAGGCCACTCGAGGATAAGGGTTAATGAGCGTACAATAGCCGATGGGACAATATAGTAATTGTTAGTAGTGGAAATTTTGTAAATTGGATTACTTAAGGGGACGGTTCATCAAGAATTTGTTTATGTTGGACTTGAAGATAACCAAATTGTAGTCAGCTGGAAAGCAGGCAAACAGAAGAATTTCACAGGCGTGCAGTTTTAAGAAATAAGCTTTGTTCATGAAATCTACATTTAAGTATAAAAAAGTGTAAAAAAAAAAATAAAGTGGTAGAAATTATTGATAGTGGTTTCAGCTAGACAGGTGTTTTTCATAAAGTCAGGTCAGGTGGGGAGGGTCATAGATTGGAGTTCAGATGAGTACTTGCCATGAAAATAACAATAAAGCAGAGACATGCTCGCAATGTCTCTTCTGTGGGAAAGCGGTTGAAGAGAAAAGGGCATCTCCCACTAGGCTATGAAGTCTATTTTGAACTCTGTCAAGGCAGGATAAAATATTTCTAGCAGCTCCTGCCCAAATGTGGCAACAGTCATCCATCCTTGGACATACCTGTCTCTTATATAGGTAGAGAATTGTATCAGCAGTGAGATGTCTACTGGAGCGATAGAAGGATCCAACCATTTTTCCAGCGACCTGGCAACACATTTGGTGTACATGTTCCATTTCAGATCCGGAGTAAAGGTCAGACCCAGAAGCTTTTCAAAACATGGAGCCTCCTCAAGGCAAAAGCCGTTCTTTTCAGTTGATGCCAGACTGGGATCAGAGCGTTGATGATCAGTGCTTAAGTTGTTGTTATTGTTTTTTCATGCTAGGCTGTACAGTCGACTCGTTAAAATTTGCATTCCATTCCATTTCTTACATCCGTTCGCGGCTGCCATCTTGCGTACGTCTTTAATAAAGATTGCCAAATTTACTGCTGTGGTTTAACCATAAACAAGCATCGAATTTTCGTTATCATCATGACATTTTTCACTGTAACTTTTTAAACGTATAAAGATAGTTATTATTATTACATTTCCTTTGCAATTGTAGAATTTTCTTTCTTTTTTTTTTTTAATGTTTTTGTAATATAAAATTTATATCTTCTGTTATTAATTTTATAAAAATAATACAATTCCTCGAATGTTTTAGCGTCCCAAATTATTGTATGAAAAACTTTACAAATCTTAGTAAAACAGAATCATTTCCCTTAGAACAATCGATAATAGTTCCAAATAACCCATTATTTTTGGTCTTTTATCTTTCAAACACAATCAAAATTTAAACGTAAACCCCCCTACCTCACCCCAATACCTAGCTAGGAACAAGGTGTAGTATCTTTTCTGATGTTGCACTGAAACTATTCTGTCTTCAGTTAGTAAAGAAGTTTTGGTACTTATTCAAATTGGTACTTATGGCATAATTTAAAATTAAAGAAAAGACAGAAATGTCTGTATGATGTACGTACCAGTCATGGGACGAGAATGAAAAATTCCAAAAATCAGGTAATTTGATAAATTAGTTTTATTTTTAATCAGATTTTATTGTTTCGATAAGGGTGAAAAAAGCGGTCAACGAATCGGTAGACAAGCAGAGAGAACCCAAATGCATGTGGAAACTGTCAAAACAATCACTGATTACCTCCCTTTATTGTATTGTCTAGTAAAACATGACCTCACATGTCACTTATCAGTAAAAAACAGTAAATTTGTTTTTTGTAAATAAAAATACTTGATCAATTTTTGTGCTATAAAATCTTCATTCCGTAACAAGTACAATATAGTTTTTAATTTTTGTTTTTCACTATAAATGCCGATCTGAATAAGCACCAAAGTTTTGGTAATTTTTTACTTTAACTGCAATTCAACACTCACCTTTAACTTGACAACTTTTTATATATTTTCGGGTTTGCTGAAAACAAATTTCACATTAAAATTTGGGGCAGACAAGAAGTTTTCTGAATATTAAGACATTTTTTTTTTTCAAATGTATTACTTAATGAATTTCAATAACAGTCGCCATTCTTATTATGGGGAGGAGGTGTTTTGTAACATGTATGCGCATTAGTATTTGTTCACTTGGGAAAAACCTGGCCGCCAGTAAAAACGAAGGATTACATTGGATAATTAAGTTCTTAATATCCAGAAAATAATTTATCTGCCCCAAATTTAAATGTGATATTCGTTTTCAGCATACCTGAGTATGTCTAGGCAGAAGCAATTCTTATTTTTGTCCTGAAACTGAAACTAAATTGCACTAATAAAATTGAAGAACCATTTCCCCTGTGTTTGTACTCCCTATGTGACTTACACATGTATTTTTTTTTATCCCATTATAATTCGCAAGCACCTAATTTTTAACATTTATGTACTATTTATTAATCGAATATTTATTGAAATCAAAAATCCAATAAAGTAAGATTTAACAAAATAAAAAAAATATATATTAAATAATTACGAAATGAAATCAATCAGAATGCTTTCGTTTACTTCGGGATCCTTCAAAATTGCAAAGAAACTTATACGAATTTTAACTGTCAAATAAAGTCTTTTTAAAAAATCTTTTTAGCATCCTCGTGTATTAGAAGATTGAAACTTTTTATATCAAATAATTTTATAGATTCAAACAACGTTACCTTAGCACATAGATTTACAGTCATAAATTAAATTTAACTTTCAATTTTATTTAAATAATATAATAGATGCCGGGCAACGCTGTGTGGGTACACCTAGTAACGAATATATTTTGGAAAAAAATCTTTTATATAATTTTTATATAATTTTGTATTTCATCTTTTTTGTATTATTCATTGGGCTACTGTTCTGATGTTGAGTGTGATTTTCATAACGTTTCGATATGGGATTCTGTAATTATAAACAATAGATAATATATACAAGTAATAAGTAAAAAACATTAATATACACAAGTAATAGGTATAGAGATAGATATACATTAATACATAGTAATAATCAGTAATAAATGGTGATATTTACAACTCGAAATAAAAGTAGGTTTAAGGCTCATAAAATTCGTATGAGAATTTTCCGCAAGAGTTAGAGTACATAAAAGTGACCTTCTCCTGAAGATTGAAGGTTCAATCCTCAATGTGGGTGACCAAAAGAAAAAAAATACATTTACGAATTATTTAGAACCTCTATCCAGACATGGCTGACAGAACAAGAGCACACTACCTCTCGTGAAGTAAAGGGTTGCACTTGAAATTCTATTCAAATTCCCGAGTTCAACAAGATACACCTGAAGAAGGTCGGAGGTTATATTGACCAAAACGTTGTGAAAATCACACTGAAGATGAGAACAGTAGTCCGATGAATAATAATACAAATAACCAATCCGCATTTCAAAAATTCAGGAACGTTCATCTTTTTTTTTTTTTAATCACTAACCTTTGCAGAAGAACATTAACAAAATATTTGGTACTTTTTAAAAAATTTTCTTTCCACCTCTTTCACCTTTTAAAATGATAACTTTTATAGGTTTTCGGATATGCTGAAAATTTAAATTTTGGTCATACAAGTAGTTTTCTGGATAACAAGATCTTTATTATCCAATGTGCTCCCTCGTTTTCCCTGGTGGCCATGTTTTTTCCCACTTGAACAAGTACTAATGTGCATGCATGTTACACCCCCCCCCCCGTTAAAAATGGCGAACGCCACTGAAATTCATTAAGTAATGCATTGGAAAAAAATGTCCTAATATCCAGAAAACTACTTGTCTGTGCCAAATTTAATTGTGATATTTGTTTTCAGCATACCCGAAAGCCATTAAAAGTGCTTTTAAAGGTGGGAAAAAAAAAGTAAAAATTTACCAAATATTTTAATACATTTTCTAAGTGGTATACAAAATATAAATAGTATTTTTTACCTCTTCAAAAAAAAAAAAAAAAAAAAAATCCAAAAATAAAAACACTCAGTAAAATCTTTGGTACATATTCAGAATTGCACTTATGGCAGCAATTAAAATAAAATACAAAAATGTCAGTATGATATCCCACCAGTCATGGAAGAAAGATGAAATATTCCAAAAATCATGTAATATGATCAAATAATTTTTGAAAGACATTAACCTAAAATTTAAAACAAAATAATTTATTTTATTTATTTATTTTTTTAATGGTCTATTTGACCGAGTACATCTCTACCATGTGTGAATTGGTACCACACTGATTTGTTCCTTTCTTTTTTTTCACTCCCGACCACATCCGTTCTATGTGGTTTGCGGTGACACTTGTTGGGTTCAAAAAATAATATTCATGGTTGACCCGCAAATGGTTGTATCCCTCAGCATCTTGTCTATTGTAAGCATGCCAGCAATCTGAAAGTATGATTTTGCCTGGCCAAATATATTTCTTAATTATGGGTATTAGGGTTGCAGCATTTCTCCCAGGAACTTTACCAAAAAACACCTTTTCTCAAGTGTTCATAACCCCCAAATACCCACAGTTGCCTTGTCACTCTCCCAACATGATTTGACGCAATATGTTGGAAAGAATTCTGCACTCTCTTTTAACACTCCTAACTAACATTTTCATAAGCTCATAGATATAGAAATTTAATTAGCTGTTTCAACGATATATTTAAACCAGAAAAAAACTGTTCTTGTGTATAGACACAGGTGCTTGGCAATTCATACACTTCCAACATACCCTTCCAGGGATATTCCTTGGGCGAAACGTCATTTCCATGCCACAGGACCATGTTTTGCTTGCAGAAAGCAAATTGTTCATTTAAAGGAAGTCCAGTTTTCGACTTTATTCTCAATAAAAATCATTGTTTATCTACATTTAGAGAATTAAGTTTAATTTTGGAAGATGTGTGTGTGTGTATGTATGTATGTGTGTGTGTATATGTATATATATATATATATATATTTTTTTTTTTTTTTTTTTTTTTCAAGAAAATTTAAATTTATATGGAGAAGGTCAAATTACTGATTATCTCCCCTTTTGCAAAACAAATGGCTGCAACAATAAGTAAGGAAAAAATTTGAATTTCTTGAATTAAAAAAAAAAAAATTACTTGATCAATTTTCATGATTTTTGGAATATACCATCTTCATTCTGTCATAAATGGGGAAAGGAGTGGCTGGTTACTTTTAATGCATCTAAAACCAAACTTCTATCTTTATATCATCAGCGTTCTGATCCCCATCTGGCATCAATTGAAATGAATGGCTCTCGTCTTGGAGAGGCCTCATGTTTTGATAAGCTTCTGGGCTTGACCTTTACTCCTGATCTGAAATGGAACACGTACATCAAATCTGTTGCCAGGGCCGCTGGAAAAATGGTGGGATCCTTCTATCGATCTAGTAGATATCTCACTGCTGATGCAATTCTCTATCTATATAAGAGCCAGGTACGTCCAAGGATGGATACTGTTGCCACATCTGGGCAGGAGCTGCTAGGAAGGACTTGTCCTGCCTTGATAGAGTTCAAAATAGACTTCGTAGCCTTGTAGGAGATGTCCTTTTCTCTTCTCTGCAACCACTATCTCACAGAAGAGATGTTGCGAGTTTGTCTCTGCTTTATCGTTATTTTCATGGCAAGTGCTTGACTGAGCTTCAATCTCTGGTCCCCCCTCACCAAACTTTCACAAGGAACACTTGTCTAGCTGAAGACACTATCAATAATTCCCCCCACACTTTATCTGTGCCTAAACCTAAACGTAGATTCCATGAAAAAAGCTTCTTTCTTAGAACTGCACACCTATGGAACTGTCTTCCGTTCTCCTGCTTTCCAGCTGACTACAATCTGATTGTCTTCAAGTCCAACGTAAACAAGTTCTTGATGAGCCGTTCCACTTAAGTTAACAAATTTACCTAATTTCTATCACTAACAATGTACTATATTGTTCAATTGACTACTGTACACTCTTAACCCTTATTCTCGAGTGGTCTCTGGGCCTTGATAAGTGGTGATGCCTATGTAAAAAAAAAAAAAAAAAAAAAAAAAGTACATGATAAAGGTTTTTCTTTATTTTTGTTTATCGCCATAAGTGCAATTCTGAATGTGCACCAAATCTTTCCCAGTGAAATATAACTGTTTAAAAAGAAAATAGCAAGAAACCTTTATGAAGTACTTAGTTGTGAGGGAACAAAAAAGGGAGATAATTCTTTTTTGACTCTAGTTTAAATCTTTTTCAATGTTTTTTATCACGAAAGTTAATTATCTCCCTTGACTTTCACAATGATACCGACAATGGCTGTGAAAGTTTGTTTGTAGATAAACGTTGAAATTCTACTGACTTTTTCATCACAAGTTAAGTATTTCATAAAGGTTTCATGCTATTTTCTTTTTAACAGCCATATTTCATTAAGGTGTACCATTGAGGAAGGACCTTTTTTAATAAAAAAATATATGAATATGTCAAATTAATTTATATTTTTCAAAAATGCTATAAAATTTCTAATAAAAAAATTTATCAGATTTTTTAGAGTCTCGATTTTTGTTGTTTGTCTGGAATAAGAACAATAATCGAAATATTGAATTTCATATCGAACCAATAGTATCTACTTAATTGTAATGTCGAAATTAGTAAAATATCCAAAAATTACGAAAAGATTAAGAAGAAAATTAATTATTAATGAAAATGGGTATATGTTAATGAAATGGATATATTTGCTGATGATACAATGCTTTATAACACGTATGAGGGAAGAACGTGTGTACATAAATCTAAGACAATAGCAGAATCTTTAGAAAATGACCTCCAGACCATAGTGGAATGGGACCGCAAATGATGGTAACTCTCCTTTAACATTTACAAGATGCCTCTCCAACCATCGATATCCATGATAAATAACACCCTTCCTGAGAATTCTTTCTTCAAACTCCTCAGCCTAACATTCACGGGCAATATGAATGAAACATACATTGAAGACATTGCAAAGGCTGCTGCAAAGAAGTTTGATCTATCGAGCTAGAAGACTACTCCCACCTGAGAGTATCCTGTACCTCTACGAGGCCACCATTTGCCCATGCATGAAGTATTGTTACCACATTTGGGTTGGTGCATCTATCACTAGTCTCTCCCTCTTGGATAGGGTTCAATAAAGAGTTTTCAATCTAATAGGTCCCTCTTTGTCAACTAAGCTCCAGCCCTTGTTCCATTGCCACAGTGTTGCATCTCTGTGCCTGTTTTACAGATATTTTAGTGGAATGTGCTCTTGTGAACTCGTACTTGTGCCTCCTTGATAGACCTGTTTAGCAACAAAATCTCACCTTTTCACTGTTGCTTGTTCGGAATAAGAACTTTCTGGTAATGTCACTACTTAGGGTTTACGGGTGATATGAGAAAAATAAGGCATTAAAAATGTTTCTTATCTAAAACATTATTGCATAAGAAGTCGTTTCATGTAAAAAAAAAAAAAAAAAAAAAAAAGTAAATTTATTTTACCCATCGAAACTCAAGAAATGCACGGTTAAAGTGTGTAAACCTTCAATGAATAAAAAATTACCATGGCTTCCAATTGCTATTCATTGACCAATAAGCAACCCTGACCTTGCAATTAAACAAAAAACAAAAAAAAACAAGATTGAGTCAAACGGAATGAATCAATGGGACTTTGATGAATCTATTTGTATCTTTATGAATTTATGTGGACAAATAAATTTGTCAAAATCTTTGCTGCATCACATGTATTTATTCTACATAAATTATTTTTTATTTTAAATTAAAACTAAATTCTACTTAAATATAAAAGATGTTTAAAAGTTGCTTAAATTATGGTACTTGCACAGTCTAGTCAAAACATTAAAAAATGAAAATATCGAAAAAAGGTTATATTGTACGTATTCGTTGTGGACTGAAGATCTCCGAAAAAAAATTTCATTTAATTTGATCAAGTTTTTTTTATTTTTATTTTTTTTACAGCGGAAAAACACGTTCTTATGAGACCGCATTGAAGTCAGCCATTACGAAATTTGCTGAACACGCCACAGGGAGATAACTACAGTTAAAGCGCCGATACTCCCTCCCCATCTTTAATTCTAGCTTTTCTTCCTAACAGTCAAACCTTTTGCTCGGTATCATAAGAAATTGTTTTTTCGCTGTAAAAAAAAAAACTACTTGATGAAATTAAGTAAAAAAATTTTCCGGAAAACTTTGTTCCATAACGGATACGTGCAATATAACCTTTTTTCGATATTTTCATTTTTTAATGTTTGGACTAAACTGTACAAGTACCTAAATTATTTGTAATTCTAAAGCATAAAAAAAAATTTATTCTACATTAGTAAAAAAAAAAATTAAAAAAAAAAAAAAATATTTTTGATTTTCGTTCTGCATCTCACGTGATGCAGCAAAGGATTTTGCCGAATATATTTGTGCTACTCGCTCTCTCTTCACATGAATTCATAGAGACGAACTAAACAGATTTACCAAAATCCCATTGATTCGTTCCGTTTGACTAAATCTTAGTTTTTGATCACAAGGTCAGGGCTGCTTTTAAGTCAACAAAATGACAACTGTACAGCCATATTGATTTTTTTTTTCTTTTTTTTCTTTATTCATTAAATGTTTGCACACGTTAACCGTGAATTTCTCGAGTTTCGATGGGTAAAATAAATGAACTTTTTAAACAAAATGACTTGTGTAATAATGTTTAAGATAAACATTTTGAATGCCTTCTTTTTCTCTTATCACCCGCAAACCCTATCTAGCGACATTACCAAACTTTCTACTCTAATAGTGTCTTCTCCCAGATAGCTAGACTTTGAAATTCCCTTCCTGCTTCCCTGACTGTACTGATATGCAGAAGTTCAAATGTAATGTAAACTAATATTGTTAATCTTTCCTAATAGTAGCCGCCTACGTCCAAGTGGCGATATGCCTTGTTTGGTGGTGAATAAAAAGAAAAAAAATTCTTTTTGAAAAAAATTACAAGTTATGCTTAAATAATAAACAATTCCAAACTACAAGGTAATTCTCTCATTTAAAAAAAAAAATCGATGGATTGTGAAATACATGTTTTATGTAATAATGCAGTAATGTTATTGTGACATGCCAATTAAATAGATTACATTGGTTTTTAGACTAAACATAAAAAAAAAAAAATTAATTTCAACAAAAACCTTTTAGTTGAAATTCAATTTTTTGATTTTCGTTCTTATTCTGTTTTTCAAATCTGGCTGTGCAATAATAAAAAGAACGTCCCATGTTTGATTGTTGGTTCATAATTAAATTCATTTTGATATCATTTTTATTTTTTATTTTTATTTTTATTTCATGGAGGTAGCATGCTCTTGTTCCATCAACCATGATTGGATAGAGGTCCTAAGCAATTGTACTTTTTGGTCGCCTACGGTGAGAATTAAACCATCAATCTTCAGGTGAATATTACTTTCACAATTGATTTTCCCAAATACTCTAACCACTGCGCCACGGGGTCCTTATGGACAGTTGGAATACACATTTTGGGAGCCTATTT
Source organism: Euprymna scolopes (assembly GCF_053919585.1). Classification (NCBI taxonomy): domain Eukaryota; kingdom Metazoa; phylum Mollusca; class Cephalopoda; order Sepiida; family Sepiolidae; genus Euprymna; species Euprymna scolopes. The sequence continues at coordinate 168,584,673 of NC_136482.1, forward strand.
GTTTCTAGTTGTGAATGTCAGTAATTATTATTACTGTGTGTGTGTGTTTGTGTGTGTGTGTTTACTTATTACTGTATATATTATCTATTATTTATAATTGACGGTTTCCATATTGCGTTAAACTTTATACTAAGTCTATTTAGTAATTGATTACTAAAGTAGACCTAGTATAGAATTTAACATGATATGGGAACTGTTAATTATAAATAATAGATTATACATACAGTAATAAGTGAACAATAAATATAATAATTAGTAATATTCACAACTAGAAATAAAATGGGTTTAAGGCTCCTAAAATTCATGCTAGAGTTCTTGGGAAAATCAATTGTAAAAGTGGCTTTCTCCTGAAAGTTCAATTCTCAGTGTAGGCGAAAAATACCATTGCAAATTGCTTAGGCCCTCTATCTAATCATGACTAACGAAACAAGAGCATACTACCCCTCTGAAGTAACTAAAGGATTTTTACCAAATTTTTCATTTTTAAACATTTAATTTTGATATACTTGATGAGTTTGTTGGCAGATTCGTACGTTTTATTTATATATATATATATATATATATATATATATACTTCAGAATAGTTTTTTTTAACAATCAGTTGGTATGGAAACCTGTGATTATAAGGTTTACAAAATATTACTTGCAGTAATATAAGTTAAACCATCTAAATAAGAATTGCTCGATATGCAAGATAGAGCAAATAAATTAAATTGTGATTCAATGAATTTCAAAAAACCCTTATTGAAATGAAGTGGTTGAGTTTCATATCAATGATTTTTATTTTTCCATGTCTCACTGACTTTAGCAAATAGGGTACATACCTTTATAAATATTTGCTAATATTTTCTCTCCTCTGATGAGATGGTAGACATCGAAACCCTATAGATTAAGGAGATTAATATACTAAAGTATTCTTTGTCTTGCTTAGAATAATAAAAATCTTTGATATGAAACTCAACCATTTCATTTCAATAATAAGGGTTTTTTGAAATTCATTGAATCATAATTTTTATATATATATATATATATATATATATATATATATAATTTAAAAAAAATATTAACCTTTCATGTATTAAAACAATTTGGTGTTTTTTTAGGGTAGTCAACAGATCGAAATTAAAAAAAAAAAATGTCGTTTTAAGCAAAAACAATTTCATGTACTTGATTGTCATGTCGAAAATAGTAATATATCCAAAAATTATGAAAATCTAGCAATTAGAACTGCTATTGTGTTTTTAGTAAAATAGTCTATCGTTATAGGCTAAAATGTTAGTTGCTATTTAAAATGTAATCTAAAATATGCATTCTGAGTTATGTCCCCTGTGTCTAAACTCTTCACTGTCTACTTTAAAACATCTCAGAAAGATGCAATTTATCTAATTTTCCATAAAAATTACTTTTAATTATAAATAACTTTCTACTTGATGAATTTTCGTAATTTTTGGATATATGACTATTTTCGACATGACAAATTGAGTAGATATATTGTTTTTGATATTTTAAAAATTTGATCTGTCAACTCTATCTCAACAAAAGCAACAATTCTTTTTTGAACATGCTGCAGAAGTTGACTTATTCTCTCTAGACTTCAACCCACCAAGACTAAAAACCCTGACCTCTCCAATCCAAAATCAACTGACCCCCTCCCCAAAACACAAATTAACACCCAAAATGTTCTCATTTTAAATAAATACAAATTTTTCCAACCTTTTTTTTTTTTTTTTAATAAAATGTTAACAGTGTACATTGATTTTCATGATGTATTTCCTAGATATTTTTTAATGGAAAATATTTAAATTAAAATAAAAGGAATGTCTGAGATTTTTATCCGCGAGCCTCCAAAATCAACAGAGATTAGAGCATTCCTGTAATGACCTGGTCCCTGTTGATTGCACCGCCCCCTTAAGTAAACACTCATCAAATCTCCACACTAACGTAATGTACTTGTAATAACCCTTATCCCTGAGTGGCTTCCGGGCCTTGATAAGTGGTGATCACTGTGTAAAATAAAAAAAAAAAAAAAAAAAAAGTTTAATGTTGGTTCTGTGCATTTTTAGGAGGTTTACCTTTTCAGGCTTTGCCTTCTCTCTTTGAGAAAGGGTTAGTTTATTGCTAATCGCCTGATTCTCCCTTATGGGGGAATGCCAACGGGGCTGCCCAAGCACTCTTTACGTAGGTCCGAGTATCTCTTGGAGGCGCTGACTTCTTAATCCCATTTTCTGACTCTAGTGTCACAGTGGGAAAGAAGTAAATACCCTTTAAAACATCTAGATTGTTTTTTTTTTTTGTTTTTTTTTCAAATTGTCATTATTTAAAAAATAAAAAAAATCTGTTATATATATATATATATATATATATATATATATATATATATATATCCATCCGCCCCCCCCCCCACCATGGCTGCCAATATTCATTTATTAAAATCTGGTAATGAGTTACACCAGACAAAAGGTGAGAATACAAAATTAAACTAGAATTTCTGAAAAGGAAAACGAGACATTTACATTGTTGTATTGTATCTAAAAATAAGTTTTTATTAAAGTAATCATTGTTTTCTAGTGTTATTTTTAATTGATTTTTTAGTCATGAGGGCAGTTTGTTTTTGTAAATTGTTGCATTTCATGCAAATATGCTTTCCCTAGTGTTTTAAATATTTACATTGTACCGTCTGCATAAAACAATGATAATGTTGTTTCTGATTGAAAGATGACCCATTGCTTGAATTTCATTAAACCAAGGCATGTAAGTTGCAACAAATCACACTGAAACAAATTTAAAACAAAATAAACAAACTGTCGGCGTTACTGCAAAAAGAATGTAAAAATAGCATTAGAAACTGTAAAATAAACACTAAAAAAAAAATGAAAAAAAAAGAGCAATAGTTTACAAAAACAAAACAATGCAACAATGTAAACAAATCGGAGTAAATGTTACTATTGGCGACATAAATTATTTTAAAGGAAATACAGTTGTGAAATTAGTCATGTTTACACACAGGTTCTCATTAGATTACCAAAGGTAAGCTATGCCCAGCCTGATCAGTATCATATGGGGGGACCATTTGGGAATACCAAGCCTTGTATGTAGTAGGATGTCAACACACCTCCCTGCAAGAACTGCAAAAACCTAACATGACAGGGATATGCAAACGACTGGGTATCACTTGTGAATTTGATATTCCTATGAAACTTCTTCCTTCCAAGGGAGCTAGTTCAACGCACTTAAGGTGAGTGTCACTTCAGTACAGTATGCAGTACAGTACCTATTCATTTCTGATGAATTTTAAATAGCATGAATTTGAAAGAAATGTATATGTTTAATAGAAGGTGGAGCATATTAATATTGGTTGTAAGTAAAGTTATAAGGGGGGTCAGACATTTTGTGTATTCGCAGAAAGTAAGATACTAAATCGGACCCCACAAGAAACAGGGCCATACACTTGTTTTCTGCATTTTAAATTTAAATTCAGGCCATTAAATTAAAAGTTGGCCTTTGATATGACACTGGCATATGTAAAAATGGAAGTCTTTTTGTTTAGCAAAATGAGCTATTTTACTCCTCAAATCATGCTGGATGCATATGAAGGATGCTACAGAGTATCATATTGGAAAGGTATTACTCCTCTGCATTAACCCTTGAACCCATGCACGTGTGAAAGACTGATCTAAATACTCTTGATTAAAGCAAGTGTTCCATTGATTATATCCTTTAAAAGAACAAAGTATATTATTTTGAAATGGCAAGCTGCAAACCAGCTTTAATAATTTTATAAATTCAAAACAAATGTGTTCATGCAAGCATAGGAAGAATTACATCAGGTTTTTTTTTTTTTATGTATTAAAATCTGTCCTAAATTTGTAATACATGGGTTCATTTTCTTTCTCTTCAATCAGTTTTGTTACAAACGTGTAATAATAGTAATAGCCTCCATATGCACGTTTTAAATTAAGTTGAATATTGAATACCTATCTGATAAAGGAAAATGTTCCCGAAATATATCGTATATAGAACTTACATTAGACCACACTGATGCGAGTAAGAAAGTAATATAATTTTATAAAAATATAGAAAACATACACAGATAAAAACTGCTCCATTCGATCTTGTTAAACTGAAGGGTGCATGCACATAAAATTATTGTAGCAAGAGTTTCACAATCTCTAACTGCACCTCTTCTGAGTCAACACTTTTAATTGTAGTTGGAAGTGTATATAAACTCAGGATGACAGGAAATAATCCCAAGATAAGCAGAGAGCACATATAGCATCTAGCATTCCCAAATAGTCACCCATTTGATACTGGCCAGACTCATTGTTTCTTAACTTTGGTGATATTGCGAGAACTGGTGTATCAACATGTTTCTGCCGTATGCACAGATATTGTATTAATGAAGGGTGAATCTGTAAAACTCATTCCATCATATTCTCTCATTTGTTTCAATTTGTGTCTATCTTTTGCACCACTACTTTGCATTGCCTTTTATAAATGATGTTTATATATACACACAATGCTTCAAGCAAACTATACTAACATCTTTAAAAGGATTTTTTTTCTCTCCTTTTCAGGTATTGAACAAGCACAACAAACTCCGCAAGAAACGCAACAACAGGTTAGCTATGATGCGAATCCAGTTAAGTCATCCACCAAAAACGAGGCTAAAACTGATTAAAATCTTCTAACTTCAATAATTTATTTATTTTTAAGAACAGCGAGTTGTGCTTTTCTTTCTTGCATACACACACGCACACATATCCTCTGACTGCAAGCAGTTGTTCACTGTTTCTTTCTAAAATAATTAACAATGTTTCCCAAAAAGTTTTTTAATAAAATCAAATTGGATCATTTCTTTAAAAAAGTTGGTCCTGGTCATCGATTAGATGAGGAAAGTTCCAACCAACCTTCTTCATCTCGAAGATCTGAAGCGGCCGGACCATCTTCAAGGACAGAATCAGAAGAGGCCCGAAGAGCAGCTGATGCGGCCATTGCCAGATCCCAACAGAATAAGAAAGGTAAATGGATTGACTTCTACTTTGGGATTTTTTGAGGTAGTACCTCACCTACTTTTCTGCAATGAACAAATATAATTTTTTCTTGCTTTATACGTTGCATAATATACACTTTTTAAGTTAGAATACTTATTAATTTAAAATTTAAAATCTGAGAAAGAGTTATTCAGTTTTGTTGGGTTTTTTCTTTTTTTTTTTTTTTTTTCCCCCTCAAAAGTAAAAAGCTACCCTTGTTTTATCAAGGTTGTGCTAGAACTCTCTAGTGTTTAGAAGCATCTTGGAATGAAATGAAAAATGTAGAATAAACAGACAAACTGTTTTTAAAAAGAAAAGATTTTTTTTTTTCATCTAAGCATGTTTAAAAACAGTTTGCCTGTTTATTCCATATTTTTCCAAGATGCTTCCATGAGCCGACACATTTCCAACTTCCCATTTTTTCGGCACTATACTTTTTAAAATAAAAAATATTGAACTTATTGGATCAACAAAACTAATTTAGCAATTATGGGCAAGTGCATATACGGACTAATATGTGACCCAACTGGTACAATTTTAATTAAATTAAGGAATAATTAAAAGAAATTGGGGGTCAGCACATTATTTTGGAGAGGAGGGAGGCAATAAACTCTCACCAATTTTCATTAAACTAACAATTTAATCAAGCAAAAGCAATATGTAGTAACAGCAATACTTATCAAGGAGTTAAATAGTTTAAGAAAAAACTCTCCAGCCAAACAACTATCATTGTCATTAATGCCAAGAAATTTGGACCAAACACCAAAGCACACCACTCAAAAACATCAGTTTGTATATCATATATGAAGGGCTTGTGAGAAAAATACAAAAGAATATCTAATCCATATGACATCAGGATGCAGGAAAGACAACTCTCCAAAAGAATATTGTGCGAGTCAAGCCCCAATAATAAAAAAAAAAACTGAGTTTCCATGTAAATGTGTAAAAAAAAAAAAAAAAAAAAAAAAAGTGAGACATGTCATCCATTAAAAGTAAGGTTTGAAGAACATTGGAAAGCTGTAATACATGGAGATTTTGAAAAGTCACGTATGGCTGACCATATATGGAGGAAAAAAGGAAACCATCTACCTTTATGGGACTAAGTAAAAATTATAGACAGAACGATGGAGAGTAAGATTACTTAAAGAAGCAACACATGTTGGGTAACGATCACTTACAAAACAAACCTAGTATACAATTTAATACAATATTGGAACCATTTAGAAATATAAAAGCGAAAATGTATGTATGTGTGTTCGTTTTTTTCTCTATGTCTACAAAAGGCTTTTTTCAGAGAAGCGGTCGGTCGCCTAACGACTTTTTAAAACTTTATATCACATGTAACTCGTAATATCTCTGAGTTAACAACGGAGCTCACCTGTCTATTTAATTTGCTCAACTTCGGGAAGATAAATATTCAACAGTTTTCGCTCGCCGCATGTAGGTTAGGCTTTTTCCTATAATGTTTCCCTATACCCTCAACGTCTTGGAGGGAAAAAAAATAAAAAAAGCATTCCCGCACTAAATGAAATGCTACCCCACAGTCAAAAGTTGACCTCATTAAGTCATTAAAACGTGCACCTGCTAATTTAAGTAATTAAATAAATTCAAACGTGTTTCCGTTAGCATCTCGCGGTGGCGCAATGATTAACGTTGCACGTTTTTTTTTTTTTTTCATACTTTAATTTACAACTTTGCCTCAAGGGTTCGGGTTCGATCCTCATACTTACCTACCAAAACATTTTTTTTTATTTTAACCCCCCCCCCCTCAGAGTTTTGATTTACCCAAAACCACACACACCTCCAAACTCCCGGGCAACGCCGGGTACCCCTCGCTAGTCTATATATATAAAAGCAAAACTGTGTATGTATGTTCGCTTTTTGTGTATGTCCAAGAAAGACTTTTTTCCAAGAAGCGCTCAGTCAGCTCACAACTTAAAACTTTTTATATCACATATAAATCATAATATCTCCGAGTTAACAATGGAGGTTGTCTGTCTATTTAATTTGCTCGACTTCGGGAAGATAAATATTCAACAGTTTTCGCTCGCTGCATGTGGATTAGGCTTTTTCTTATAATAAAAACGACACTAATTCTGGCGGTATTTTCCGTCTATCGGCGGAAATGTCCGAAAGCAATCAGCTTTGATCAATGTGGAAATATTTTCCTTATATCAGACAATTGCTCTTCAATTTGGACAAGGGGAGCAGCCCCCCCCCCCAACATCTTGGGGAAAATAAAAATAAAAGCATTCCCGCAGTAAATGAAATACTATCCCGCAGTCAAAGTTGACCTCATTAAGTCATTAAAACATGCACCTGCCAAATCCAAGTAATTAAATAAATTTAAACGCGTTTCTGTTAGTATCTCGTGGTAGCCCAATTGTTAACGTAGCACGTTTTTTTTTTTTTCACACTTTAATTTCCAACTTCACCTCAAGGGTTCGGGTTTGATCTTCATACTCACCTACCAAAACTTTTTTTTTTTATTTTACTCCCCCCTCCCGGAGTTTTGATTTACCCAAAACTACACACACCTCCAAACACCCGGGCAACGCCGGGTACCCCCCGCTAGTTAATTATAAACACTAGTTATAGTCACAATTTTATATATATATATATATATATATATATATATTTATATATATATTGCGTGGAAAAATGCGAGCATGAAATTTAATATGGTTAAGATTAAGCTTAGAAAAGTAAAAGGACTAGTTAAAACTGAAAAAGATAAGATATTTTAATAAAAAAAATATAAATTTCTAACTTAAAATATTGCAGCATTAAAGAATTTTTAAAAAATTCAACTTAACATTATATATAAATTCTTAATGCTGCAATATTTGAAGTTATAAATTTATTATATTTTTTTTACTAGAATATTGTTTTTTTTTTGTTTTTTTTTTCCGGTTTTACTAACTAATCCTTTTACTTTGATAAGCTTAATCTTAACGATATTTTTCATGCTCGCATGTAGTCCATTATTTTTCCAGGCTTTGCTTTGAAATATTTTCTTTTTTGTGTTCAATATCATATCAACAATCTATAAAAATCCATAATTCCCAACTTCTTAAATTGACTAAAAAAAATATCAAATAAGACATAATTAAGTAAATAAACAGAAAGAAGGGACAAAAAAAAGAGAGAAACAGAATTAATGGGCGACATTGTAAGTGAAATATTATTAGCCCTAACACCACAAAGAGCATCACTTTTGTTAACTCTCTCTATATAACCCAGTAAGATCCCATGCGAGTGACGTTCTCGCTATGATTTATGAAGTTGTTGACAAAAAAGTTGCTGTGGTAACCAACAGCCAATCAAAAGAAACTATCTCTTATGTTCCTTACTAATTCTGAGAACTTTTGAACACCGGTAATTTTATAACTTGTTTTAATGAACGAAAATTGAACATTTTTATATCAAAATAGCTAATAAGGTAACCTATGAACTGTAAAAATTTTGTCGCAAAATGAGTGAGCAATGAAGCTTTAAAGCAGTTCTAAATGAATAAAACTAAAACTTAACCATATATTCAAACACAGTAAAAAATTTTATTCAAAAGCAAGAAATTTGCATAATTTAATTCCCCTCAAAAATTGATGGTATGTCTCGAATGTTGAGCATTTTTTTTTTTTTTTTTTTCAATATAGAATTAAACTGTAAAACTTAATATATTAAGTAGTAAGATCGTACATCTAAAAACAAGAATAGCTTTCATACTACAATTGTCTGCAAGGACCTGTGGCATAGCGGATAAGGTACTTAGTAAAATTCAGTTTTAAGTGGCCCTCTTCTGGATAGTGAAAGCTCAAGAATACAGTTGCTTATGAGTCCTATTCAGTGATTGCTGACAAGACAAAAAACATGCTACCATTGTGGTATAAAGGACTGAAATTTTATGCAGATTTAAGAGTTTGACTGAAAGATTCTCAAATTCAACACAATACACCTGAAGAAGGTTGGAGGTTACATAAATCAAAATGTTATGAAAATAACAAATAAGATGAGAACAGTAGTCCAATTAATCTAAATAATATGAGTCTCCAAAAATTCAGAAACATAAAGATGTTTTTTAAGTTTTTCTTTGTTGAAAATACATTTTTTTTCTGGCGCAATAAAAAATTATATATTAAGATGCATGAAAAAGACAAAAGAAATCAAATTAAACGCAGGAAGAAATCATCAAAGACGACTGATTTACTAGTTTTGTTTGGACTTTTTCTGAAGACATTTTTTGATTCGAATGGAATCAGTAAATCTCTTGGTTTTGATTTTTTTTTTTTTTTTTTTTTTTTTCTCTTGTGTTTAATTTGTTTTTCCTTTTTTACCATTTCACACACACACACACACACGTGTGGATGTATGTATCTCTGAAAACCCAATTAGGGAATTGCCACATTAATGAGAGGAAAAAGAGAAAATACCAATCCTTGAATCAGCATAATCTACCTGCTGACCCGTGTTTCTCTTAGTGTCTTGCGGTATCCATTTTTGAGGCTGCACCTTTGATTCATTGGGGGAATGAGTAGAAGAGAAACCAACATCTGTGATATAATCACTTCTCAGCTGATAGGAGAGAGAAATAAAAAACATGCCATAGTCTGTTTTCCAATGTACACCCTCCTTTTTTTCACTAGAGAAAATGATATGTGATGGATTTATCTTGATGGTAACATTGTAATTTGCAAAGACAAGCTTGTAGACTTTTTGATGTCTTCTGGGATGACTTCCAAATTTGAGCGACCTGAGCATTCGACATCATTTATGTCTGTGTTTAAAAATAAGCATACCACCTGTCAACTGTTATTTCCGATAGAGCAAAGTCCGAATAATACTTGCCATTACTTTGCTTGAACATTATTTATTTACATCAAAAAATCATGCTTGATCAACAGATTTCGTCATCGTTTTTAAAAATTTACAACAGTAGCTTCAGTTAAATAACTGTAATCTGTAAACTAATAATTTGGGCTCAAATTTTGATATGCCATTTAAAGGTTAGTAGTTTATAAAAATTTTCATATTCGGTTTAGCATCCATTTCACATGTTGGCATGCCTTGGACAGTTTTAAAAAATTGATTTCCAAATTAATCTATCTCTGACCATGTCTTTATTTATCCCTCTTTCTATCAAGTCCGTTTTTATCATTTTCTCACATATTTCCTTGGTCTTCCTCTGAACTAAACCTGCTACCTCAACTGTTCTACATCTACTAACCCAAGAACTCTCATCAATTCTTTCATTGTGACCATGCCATCAAAGTCTCCTGGTTTGCACACATATCCCTACTTTGGCCCCAGATTTGATCTTCTGACTTATCACACGTGACATTCATAGAAAATAAATAGAAACCTATATTCTTAATTGAACATGTATAAATGCTCTGGTGATGTTTTATTTTTTGATGTTTTTGACATGATTTCTTGGCCTTTCCATCTGATGAGTTACACTCATAGAAAAAAAAAACAGGATATATAACTCTGTATCTTGACTGTCTACATGGTAATGAAATGGTTCATCAAGGAATGATCATTTTAGAAATAAAGATATATATATATATATATATAAAAGCTAATAAGATTCTATTATTTAGTTATACATGCTTTGGAGTAAAAAAAAAAAATATCTGTTGAGCTAAATCCTAGTAGTCTGACTATAAACTTATATATATGCGTGTGTGTGTTTTCAGTACTTGTGCAGTATTTAAACCAGACGTAACTAACTGGCTGCTCGGCTTTGCTCAGAACATGACGTCAACTGCCAGTTTTCAAAGAGCATTGCCGATTATAAAAATGTGACAGTGCTACTCAAGAAAAATACTGAAGTAAGCATTTAAATATAATAAAATCACTAGAAAAAATATAAGGCAAAGAAAAAAAGAACCAGTGGAAAAAAAATAAACAAGTTGTGTGTGTTTTTTTTTTTTTGTTTTTGTTTTTTTTTGCAAACAATTTTTTTGCTCAGACAAAATTAAACAAAATTAATTTTTTTTCATGTTTTTATGCTTTTTTTTAACAAAGGCTTTAAAAAAAGCACTTATGTTTTTTGTGTATTTTTTCTTTTTGCATTTTTTTCTTTATTTTGTAACTAACGTAAAATAAAGCTTTGTTGCTATTATTTTTCTTTTCTTTACATGAACAATTTTTTTCCTGTAGAGTGAGGCTAGGCAACCGATTTTTTAAAAAAATTAAATTAAGACAGCTGGGATATTCCCTTAAGATTAGGTAGACTACTCTACGGTCGCATTGGACGATGTCGAAATGGGGTGAGAAAAGACAGCAGATGTGGAAGAAACTTCGGTACTCTTGCAGAATTTGACCTGGATCCTCAGGATTTTCCATCAATTATGGCTTGGCCTCAACCGGCAATCACCAGATTAAGCAGAGTATTGTTCAAATGTTGAAACACTACATTGACATTTTTTGTTTTCTTTTGCATAAAAATGTAATTATGTAAGTTTTCTTAAAAAAAAAAAAAAACGAATTTCACCTAATAATTTACGGTTAAAAAAATACATTTATCTTTCTTTGTGGATAAAAAAATTGCAAAAAAGAACAAAAAATAATAAAAGTAAATAGACAATACAAAATGCAACTTTTCTTGAATAAAAATAAGTATATATAAATATATTCAGTAAATTTACTGTAGGTTTTTGTTATTTTTTATTTATTGTATTTCTATGTTTTTTTTTTCTGGTTTGTTTGTTTTGAAATTCGTCTGCGTCTGTTACTTTGCTTGGCTTAATCCGGTGACTGCCGGTCAAGCCTGAACCATAATTGATGGAAAATCCCAAGGATCCGGGTCAAATTCTGCAAGCGTACCAAAACTTCGCCAACCCAGTCGGGTAGCTTTCCGATATATGGAGAGAAAAGGATCATTATCAAATTTATGTCTCCTCATAAACTCTAAAAGATAACTGTTGAGAAGCTCCTGGCTGTTCCCATTGATTTTTTTTTTCTTTTTTTTTCTTCAATATTTTCCCCAAATATCGTCTGCTTCTTTGCCGCAAATTGATCGTCATCTTATGTCAGATTACACTAAAACTCCAATGCATGACATCATGTTTAGAGTAAAGCCGAGCAGAGAGTTAGTTACATCTGGTCCAAATTCTGCACAAGTATCATGTTTTCATAGTAAAAGATAAATACTTTTAATGTATACATTCAATAAAGTTTGCCACATTTATGTAACCTCAATAAAAATGGATTTGCACTTTCAGAGCATATATATTGTTAGTAAATAACTCCAATATCACAAATATATTTATAACCTTCATATTATTTTATTGTGTGTGTGTATGTATATATATATATATATATATAAAAATTAAAAATAATTATTTCTGCCTCCTTAAGAAGCATGTTTTTTAACAGTTCAGCACTGTCTATGAAAGAACAGTTGACCTATGTGCGAGATCGCAACCTTCTAGTCACTTGATCATTGTAAATTGGCATTTAATAACGTTTATGTCTTTATAAATGTTTAATTTCTCTTGAATATCGTTGCGGTTGATGGTGGCCCTGGGGTTATGTTCCTTGCAAATGGAGACAGAGATGACTTCATTGCGAGATTCGAATCGCATGATTAGTGGCAATCGTAACTTTTTGCACTGATGATTCTGGAAGGATGAAACATTAGTGTCTGTAGGTATTAAAAATATTTTTACTAGCCCATGGCGTACATACGTATATATGTGATATATATATATTCTCCAGAAGGTGAGAGAATATATAATTATTTTCACAGCCAGACAACGTCATGGCTCTTGTGGGCTGCGACGCAGTCTGGCTGTGGAAATAATGATATATATATATTTCTTTAATGGTTGTTGTATGTCTTTGTGTTTTTTTTTGTTGTTTTTTGCCATTTTTATTTTTATTCTTTTAATCAGATTCTTGTGAACATTAATTGAATTACTTGCATCATTTGATAAAATTTATTTTAAAGAATTTTAAGAAAATTGAAGGAGTTGCATTTGAATTTTGATTGCTACAGAAAGACAATAATTAGTTTGACACTTTTATTACAGTATATATTACTTGTGTAGCTTTTGACTATATTTTGTGCTATGCTAACTTTTCTTTTCTTTCTTTTCAGTTGTGTGTCATCCAACGATGCGGACGCACATAAAAAGTGAATCAGATGCACATGTACGATCTCAGTCGCCAAGTCGACTTGATCAACAATCAGCTTCCCCTAAAAAAGATAATCAACAAACGACCTTTGTTTTGTTCAAGTGTCCGGATATTGGGCCGGCAGTTCTTCCAAAACAAGAGATGAACGACTACATACGAGAATTCCTCTACAATCAGTTGGCTGAACAACCCGGAATGGCCTCTGCCCTAATGATACAAACCCTGAATAAAAACAGGGAAAATGTCAAATTATGCGTCGAAATTTTAATCAAATATCTCAATAACCTTCTGAATAATCCAAGCGAAGAGAAATTCCGCAGAATTCGGGTCAACAACAAAGCTTTTAAGGAGAAAGTCTCTCCAATAGAAGGTAGTGAAGAATTCTTGCAATCTTGCGGTTTTGAGCGCAAAACGTTACCTTACGAAGATCAACCAGATGAAGTATTTCTAACCATTTCGGAAGAAATGGCACTGGATTCCGAACATTTGGACCAGATGAAAAGTTTTCTTCAATCAGCAGAACCAATACGCCCACAACTTGACAGGTCTTTGCGCGTGTATAATTCAACAAGAGTTGTGCCCAATTTTGTAGTGCCGGACGAATTTTTCAACCTTACCCCGGCCGAAATCAAGAAGGAACAACAAATGCGTGCGGACACTGTTGAGAAGTTAGAGATCTTACGAACCAAAGCAATGCGAGAGCGTGATGAGAAGAGAGAGCTTCGTCGCTATCGGTACACGCTGATACGAATTCGCTTTCCTGACGGGATTCTGTTAGAGGGAACATTTAAGGCTATAGAGAAGCTGCCTGCATTGTTGGATTTTGTCCGTGAGAACCTGTTGCATGAGTGGATCCCTTTCTTGCTAATGACATCTATAGGACAGAAGCTGCAAGAGGAAGAATCGACGTTTGCCGAATTGGGTTTGGTGCCAACGGCCATTGTTAACTTCACTTTAGACGATGACGTTGCTTCAGATCTGTCGGCCCAGGACAGTGGTTTTAATAAAAATGGACCATTCCTTAAACCAGAGGTTCAGTGTTTGATACAAGAACTTCGGTGAGATCAATATGTGAATAGGAAACCTTTATTTACGCAGCCTGCAATAAAATAATGGAATTTGCCTGTTGGGTCCTTACAAGGGACTTTGGTTCAGGGAGTCACTATTTTATTAATTGAATAAAAAGATCATTTCCACAGACTCTGCCGTTTCTCTGATCTTTTTTTTCCCCCCATCCCTTCCACCATCCCAACACAATCCACACACAAATCCACACTCTTTCTGCCTTCAATAAAGAGACAAATGTTACCCAATTTTGATACAAACTTTGTCTCCAATAATTGTCAAACATTCAAGAAATATTTGATTCTCCCCCCTCCAACCCTCAACAAATGACATTCCCTGGGTTATTTGGTTGCCCCACCCTGCGGCACACTGTCAATAATTGTTATGTATTTCATAAAATTTGGTTAAGTTGATTTTTGTGTTTGTTTTTTGCCTTCAGTGTTAATAATTTTACCAATTATTCAGCAAATTTTGCGAATAAGAAAGAGATATATCGACTAGGTTTATATTCGTTCTTTATCATGCTTACTGCATCAGTATGACCCAGAAGTAAAAAGATGGCAGAAGACTGTAATAGACAAATAGTTAAAACATGTACAAGGTGCCTTTTTAATAAGTTTCCAGACTTTTTTTGGTACAGACATTTAAAATTGTCGTAGACTCTAAAAAAAATTTGTATGTTATTCCTACACATCTTATGAGATGATTGACCAATTTTTATGATCTCAGGTTCAAATGAACAGCTACTGCAGGAACTAGAATACATCCTACTAAAGCCTGATTATCACAGCTACTAAATTTAAAAAATGCAATCTAAATGTGAGGACATTTTAGAAGAACGATATGCAAAACAATTCTGTTTTGAATTTGGAAAAAATATCGCAGAAACGTATGGAATGCTTCAGACTGCTTTTGGACCATCTTGCATGCATCAGTTTTTAAATGATACAAGAGATTCCGGGAAGGCAGGGAGTCTGAGGTATGATGAGAGGTGTGGGAGGAGTAAGGAAGTCAGAATACCAGAGTTGATTGGCCAAATAAAGAATTTCATGGATAAGGATTGTTGTGTGTCAAGAGACAATAAGGGCACAGTTTGATATCAGTGTGGGAACTGTACGCACAATTATTTGTGAGGTGCGGAAGATTTTCAGGAAGTTTGTCCCATGGGTGTAGCCTACAACTCCATCTTTGTCACAGACTATTTGATCAAGATGGGCATCAAGACAGTTTCTCACCCTCTCTATAGTGCAGACCTTGCTCCCTATGACTTTTGGTTATTCCCGAAGTTCAGGGAAAATTTTAGAGGCTGTCGTTATAAGATAATTGAGAGGAAAAAGGCTATGAGGACTTCCATGGGGTCTTCCAGAAGTTGTTGGAATGATACAAGTGCATTGCAGCCGGAGGAGATTACTTCGAAGGACTAAATTTTCATGTGTGTACTCTATCAATAAAAGTTTTCATATGAAAAAGTCTGGAAACTTAAGGCACTTCCTATTTAAAAAAAAAAAAAAAAAAGATATATATATCTACAATATAAAATTGAACGTCTGTGTGTGTGTGCCTGGTCACAGCTAGGCTCCTATATGGTTGACTATTATAGAAAACTGATCACATATAATGATAGAAGATGTATCGAGACACAGGAATGAGTATGTTTGATCTAGCAGAATGATGATTCATTAAAATTGTGGGGTCTGCGTACACACCTGGTCCACAAAGTATGGAAATAAAAAAAATTAAAAAAAAACGTTTACAAGTATTTTTGATATAGATGTACATAATACTTTGATAAGTATGTTTTAACTTAAATAGGGATGGTATAATAAAATTGTAGGGTCTGCGTTCGCGCCTGGCCTCCATAGAATGGAAATAGGCACACACTTTAATAAAGACTTTTCCTATCTATCTGCATAAGTATACTTTGATAATTGTTTCAGTTTGAAGAAATATGGTATAATAAAATTATGGGGTGTTCGTTCACGCCTGACCTCCATAGAATGTAAATATGTCACAAAGTTTAACAAGGTTTTTTAATATAGATCCACAGAATATTGTGATAAGTGTTTCAGTGTGAACAGGTATGGTATACTAAATTATGGGGTTTATCTATTTTATTTTTACTTTCATCGTATTTTGCTTTGGTTTTGATACCCCCAAATTCGGAGCTCTCTTTACAACCCTTCCTTTTCATAACCTATCATACTTTCATAAATCAGAGTCCATTTTCTGTAGGCTGTTCTTGAACCCAGTCAACGACGGGTACTTTTGATAGTGTGTGTGTGTATGTATATATATATATATATATATATATATATAAAAATAATTTATTTTTGCTTGCAAAAAAAAAAAAAAATTGTGTTTAGATTCTTTGGACTACTGTTCTCACCTTGAGTGTTATTTGCACAACGTTTCAATCGATATAACCCCCCCCCCAACCTTTTCAGGTATAGCTTATCGTACTCCGGAATCTTGAACGGAACCCTTTATTTAATCCATGAGAATGGCATGCTCTCGTTCCCTGCAGATTCCTGAGTGCAACATACACCTGAAGGAGATCAGAAGTTACATTGACCAAAACGTTATTCAAATAACACCAAGATAAGAACAGTTGTCTGAGGAATCCAAATAAAATGGATGATCAGTCCTCGTTTAGAACCATAAAATAATAAAACATTAGAAAAGTAATAAATATTTGATATAGTGAAGTACTATTTGCTTCATATAAAGAAACACGCTCCACAGCCTATTGCCATACAGACTTTAAATTTTACTCTTGCGGAGAGCTTGTACTTGGCTTTTGGCCTATGTAGCTAAATATTTTGAATAATTTTAAAAATATTCTCTTTAATGAAACACTTTTATAATAAAATGTTTAAAACTAACTGAATGATATATAACTAGCAGGCTACCTGCCATTGCCCGATCAAAAATATGCTTAAATGTGATATTTTAATTTATGCAGATTTCCTATTTATTTTTATAGAGCCAATTCTCTATCAATTGTTATATGGTACCCAATATATAGTAGTGATTTTACAAGTAAAAAAAATGACTTTAATGCCATCAGCTAGAATCGAAATCAAAACATTTAGTAATCCAGCCTTAGCTATTACCGTTTGAGCTATTGTCAGACAAGAAATAGTTAAAAATGAACCAACTTAATTTTGACCCCTTATCAGCTATTTATTTTAACTAGAAACCCATAAAACAATGGTTCACAAAAATACAATCATTTTACTGGCTTTGCACTGCTCTGTGACTTTGCGTCTCGGAAGGGATGCATTTCGAAAAAAAAGGAAAAGACACACACATGCACACACCCACACACAGTGAGTTTTAGAAATTAAATTATTTCTATCTCTGTTACTACACAAAATCAGTCAATAGCTATGATACCTACGGTTTCAAACACAACACATAATTCTACCTAGGGTTAATATTTTAATGTTGAACTGTCTTCAGTCAACAGGCAACTGCAGTGATAGAATAGAGCATACAGAAGAACTAAGAACTAAAGAAAAAATACATAGAAAAGAATGAAAACTAAAGAATAAAAAAGATATAAATAAATTAAAATGTATGCTGTGAAAATGCCTGCTGGCCAAGTGTATCTTTGGTTAGGAAAGACACAGGTCAGCAGCCCTCATCATCTTAGCATATCTTTTATTATTATTATTATAACTTTGTAGTTTGTATTTTTTTTTTTCTTTGTTCGTTCAATAAAAAACTTATTTCAATTATGCTCCATATGGATTGGTGGATAAAAAAATGTCTAAAACTTGTGCATATTCTATTGCAATAAAGATTAAAAAAAAAAAAGAAATGGCCTCCGTTTCTGTCTCTAGAGACAATGGATACCCCCTGTAAGAGTTCCTGCACATGTAATTGTGAACGAAGGGTTGCGCAATCTCCAATCACACTTCTCCGGAGTTGGAACTGCCTGATTCCAATGGCAAGGGGAAATCTAAGATGACTGGAAACAATGCCGATATAAGCGATGAGCACATACAGCACTTAGTATTACCAAATGGTCACCCATTTTAGTACTGACCAGGTTCAATGATGCTTAACATGGATCTAATGGAAACCAGTGTGTCAGCGCATGATTATGCTGCATATAATAAAAATATTGGGGGGGGGGGGGTTACTCATAATTTACTGGATGGAATGATAAAATTGTCACCCTAGAAAAGACGACATGATTCCTTTTCTATTTGATGAAAACCAGTTTTCTTTTTTTGTTGCAGACCATCTACTAGTTGGCCAGTTATATACAAATCCCAAGAGCAATAGGAGCCTTGTATCATGTCTGAAAGTGACGCAATGTTCAAAAAGTGAAATTGGAGATGCGCTGCTCTGCCATGCTCTCTACCGATCCAAGTTATAACAACAGGACCATTGCCAGCACCCTCAAAATGGATTTCCATGAATAAAAAGGATGTGTCCAGGGTGATGAAAACAAAGTTTCCGCCACGATTATAGTCTTTGGTGTGGTTTCAAATAAGGGCCACATGATACCACCTCACATCTTCAAAGTCAGCTTGGAAGTCAACACCAAAGTGTACTTGGATGTGCCGGAAGAGTGTGGTGCAATTAGGTGGCCGCTGGCAGATCCTGGGTGTGGCAGTAGGACTGGGCGCTGGCCCACAAGTTCAAAGAGACCCAGACTTGGCTTCAGAAGGAGTGCTGCAAGTTTGTACCCTTCCCTCACTCGATGGTAGCGGCAATAGCAAAGAAGGATAACAAGTACAGATATTCGGTTAAAGATGATAGGATATCGTATTTTATTATTTACCAAGGGAAAGATAAAATTGTCGGCAATATCAGGATCAGCTGGAGTGAGAACGGGCATCTTGCGCGATTGAGATTATTGCATACCTGACGTTGGATGATGTGCCTCAGGTTGATCCTGATCATATAGACGGTCTGATGCTGGAAACTGGTAGCTGGACGTCAGTTGGCACTGGAACATTACCTCAATCTAGCCAGATTTATTTCCCTTTAACTATATTTGCAACATACGAAACCTAGAAATTTCATTGAATGCCTTTTAGAAAATTATCTCGCCTGTTATCACATAAGAGTGAATTTGACAGTCATTTTTTTGGGAATTACCGAGAAAATTGGTTGTTCTTTGGAATGGTAAAGTATTTTACCTGTGGAACAACAAACACTTGTTTGAAATTTGTTGCAGATGATTAACTTTTATTTAGACCTTTTTTTTTTTTTTTTTTTTTTTTTTTTTTTTTTTTTTTTAAGGATATACTGTGCATGCTGTTATGAATGCAAGGTTTTAAAAAGACCTGGTAGTTGCTTTAAAAGAAAAATTTGATTGCTTGCAATAAGATTCTTGTATATTTTATGTATATATGAGGTGCCTTCAATAAGTTTCCAGACTATTTTCATATGAGCACTTTTATTGATAGTACATGCATGAAACTCTAGTCCTCTTCAAAGTAATCTCCTCCAGCTGCAATTCACTTGTTGTATTGTTCCAACAACTTCTGAAGACCCCCATGGAAGTCCTCTTGTGTGAGCGTGTCAATGACCCTCATCACAGCCTCCTTCATCTCCTCAATTATCTCATAATGACAGCCTTTAAGGTTTTCCTTGGGCTTAGGGAATAACCAAAAGTCACAGAAAGCAAGTTTAAGACTATAGGGAGTGTGAGAAACTGTCTTGATGCCCATCTTGGTCAAATAGTCTGATCTTCTTTGAGCATCCTTGGGACAAACTTTGTGTAAATCTTCTGCATCTTCAGCTCCTCGCGAATAATTGTGTGCACAGTTCCCACACTGACATCAAACTGTGCACTTATTGTCTCTATAAACACACAATGGTCTTTATCCATGAAATTCTTTATTTGGCCAATCAACTCTGGTGTTCTGACTTTCTTACTCCTACCACATCTCATCATCATCCCTCACACTGCTTTCCTTAAATATTTTATGTCACTCATCAAACTCGTGTGTAAATTTGTATATGTTGGTATTTATATTTTCTTTAAAAATATATATACTGAACTTTCCTTTTCCTCTGTCAGCTGTATTTTTGTTGATAAATTAATAATGCAAATGCAAAAATGTTGATTAATCTTTTTGGCTATATATTTGTAGTAATCTCTGTATTTGTGCTGATGAAGAGACGTATGAATCCATAAATCTTAGAAACAATCATACGCAAAAACTCTTGATGTTTAATTTCTGGTACTGGTATACTACAAAATGATTTTGGCTCATTAATATCTTGTCATATCAATGACGTGCAGAGAACTTTTTCAGTGCAGGTGTGCTCAAGTGAAAAATACTGCAAAAATATAGTAATGAACACAGTCTCAGTGGGGCACAGGCCTATTATACATTCCTCTGAAAAGAGCACTTTTAAAACAGAAGTAAAAGGAGGCAGTTTCTCCCCCACTCCCCCCTCCGTCACTGTGCCAAATATGTATGGAAAATTAGTTTATGGAAATGTGAATAAGCTAGCAAAACTAAGGAAACGTCAAAGTTGGGCCAAGATATTTCGATCGATGCATTCGACTTTATTTGTTTGCTAAAATTATACAGAACTTTTTTTGCTTTATTACACAGAACTCAACATTTTATACACTGAAGGAAGAAAATCCAAGTTGAGGAAAAATAGTGATAAGAGAGTGGAAGCAATCGATACTGTATATATATGTAGTCAATTGAAATATCTGTGTGTGTATATGTAGTCAATTGAAATATGTTGGTCCAGCTCTAATACTGTGTCTCTGGGGTAAAATCTGTCTTCACGTCCACACGAAATCACCAATGCTATGCAGAGATAAAAGTAAGCAAGAAGAAATCTTGTAGAACCTGTGATCGAGCACTTTATTGGTTTCTTCTCGATAGGCTTTGATATAAGTGATATGTAAAGAAAGAAAATCCAATCGGAGGAAAAATGGTGGTAAGAGAAGAGCGATAGATGGTGTCAAATGAAATGTCTTGGTCCAGCTTTTCAAATCCATCTTGACCCTTTACCACCAGGATTTTTTTATGTAATAAATTTTTTAATCATAAAACTCACACATGACGGAAGTTAGCATGCAACTGATGCACAAGCATAAACAAACCCCCTCATTCAATTGTTGAACCATGCATAGACCTGTACTTTGAAGACCAGTTGGGATGACAAGCAGAGTTTAAAGAAAAGAAGGAAGTGATCATCACGGGTTTTCTATATAAATAAAACAGATGTATGTATGCGTGTGTGTGTGTGTCGGTGTGCAAATATTTAACTGATAAACTCTTAAACTACTGGTCACATAACACTGAAATTAACAGGAAATAGTAATCATTAGGGCTAGGACAACAGCATATTCTTTTCATTGTTTTGACTCTCGAGTGTATATCCGTTAATATCTTATATGCTTTATATAAGAGTGATGTGGTTTTCGTTTGATTGACTGTCTAACTGTGTCAGATATATACTCAAGAGTCAAAACAATAAGAATATTCTGTTGTCATAGCCCTAGTAATCATACACCAAGGATGGTTTATAATGAGTAAAATCTGTTTTGATGGATGAATAACGCATACAGAAATTTGTCGGCAAGTTGAAATACAAAATGTTCATTTCAACTTGCTGCCATATTTCTGTTACTTTTGCGTATGCGCAAATTCATTCATAGTCTGGTTTAATTTTAAATCTTTCTTATCTATCTGTGGCTGGAGCATGTTTTGGTTTTGATTTTAGTTGATGACATCCAAGTTACATTTTTTTTATTTTTAATCTTTTGAAATTAGTACAACATAATATTAAAGAGAGAATTGACTCTGTAATAATAAATACGAAATCTGCATTAATCAAAATATATCTAAGCGTATTTCACAACAGGACAAGGTTGGGCATCCCCTACTGGTCTCAAATAAAACTCCAGTATTTTTGGTTAATTTACCAGATCTGGCCCCAAATAACTTAGAATTCTCTGTTGTTGTCTATTTTTCATCATCTCTCCCAAACACAGTCTAATAATAATTAGTGGAAATTCCACAGGGGACTCATTCATACGTAATATATTGATGTTGGCATTCTGTAGATGTTCAGCGTAAATGAAGACACTCTGATATTATTGTAGCTCTTTTGTTAAAACTGCAAAACTATTTATCTAAGCTAGCAGGGACTCCTGGCATAGCCTGGTTGTAAAGTATGCTAAAATATTTTATTTTAGTTCTTGCAGATTTCGTATATATTATTATAGAGTTAATGTTCTATTGATTTTTATATATTATAAAGTTGCGATTTAAAAAAAAAAAAAAAAAGAAATTTTTAAATCCATATGATTTGGGTGCATCAGCTTAAATTGAAACTGAAACCAAAAGTTATGAAGAATTCTTGGTAGAATTATTTATTACAAGAAATGGAAGTCCATAACAATTAAACGGCTTGGATGTAAGTGTGACTCAGAAAATATATAAACAACACACGCTATCATATTAATATATAGATGAGCTCGATCCATGGAAATTCCATGGAATGAGAAATATATTTGATCAACAAATATGTTTTAATAAAACTGATATTTTTCTGGATAGCGCAAAAAATTTTTTTTTTTTTTGGACAGAAAAACAAATGACACAGCAAATATGAGTTTAAATTTTCTCTGAAAATAGTGTCCGTTGTATTTTAAATATAGAACCGACTCAAATGAAATAAATTAATAAATACTAATAAACACTCAGTAAGTAATATTGTGCTACATAGTTCAATACAAATAATAAAATCATATTGTAATAATATTAATTTACTTCCTCAGTCCAACAACCTGGCAGATAATTTTTTTTTTCAGTCCTTTTGTTTTGAATGCTCACTTTTTTACGTAACATTTCACTGACTTCTTTCTTTGAAGAACTGCTGTATGTCAAAATCACTATTCCTTTCTCACACTATTGTAACAATGATCATATATTATTATAATTATATTCGAAAACAAGACTACAGCAAAGGAAGCTCACTCTCATATTCTTATCCAGCATTGTCAGATTGGCTTTTTTAAGGCCAAATTTCCTGAATTTGGCCTTTTTTTTAAAGCAGTTTAGTCTTCAAACATTGTATTTGTCTTTTTTTTGTTTGTTTTTTAAAGTGTAACCTACGGACTAACTAAGGAAGGATGTATGTGCTCTGTGTTTATCTTTGCATTGTTTCCAGTCCTCCTGGACTTCTCCTAACCACTGGACTCAAGCAGTGCCGATTTAGGAGAGATGTGGTTGGTAATTGCGCAACCCTTGCCTCACAATTACACGCGCAGCTGCCCCTTTGTCTTTCGAGACTGAATGGAGGCATGAACCAATTTATCATTCCATATAGAATCCGTTGTGAAATAATATTCTTCAGAACTTTAATCATTATTTTTGTTTTTTACGAAGGAACCAGCAGAATATTATATCGCACTGACAGTAGGAGTACATACATGAGATATAAACAAATGTCTATAAATGAATTGGCTAACAAGAGAAGAAAATATGCATGGAAACGCAATGTGTCATCGTAATTTCTAGTCCAGTATTATTAGACTTCAAAGACTGTCACAACCAAGGGTGGTAGTGGGTGTTATGTGGTGCCAGGTTAACCATATGTTAGATAGTGGGATCTATATATAAGGTGTTTATATAATGTACATGGGTATATAATGTGTTTCTTGTGTCATCTAGTGTTTCATAACGTTCCTCGTAGATGTGTGTATAACTGTTTACATATATACAATATCAATACAGTTTCAACAGGACACAAAACATTTTATAAACAGCACAGTTCCTTAACAACAAAGGGACGGAACATCTTTCTGAGGGTTTTACATCTTGCCAAACAAAAAAACATACCTTCATGTATCTGTGGGTCTTTGTCAAGAGCTGAAATGAAAATCTATCCTAAGGAAATGATCAACAAGGGTTGTATTTCAAACAATTTTTATTCCAAATGCTTTCCGATTGTAAGATTGCATACGTTTTAGATTCTACTTTCTCCGGTGTAAACTGCCATGAACCCTGTCGCTACCTGACTCTGTCTCCACTCTCCAACTGTTTCCGTTTAACTGACCACTGACTAATTCTGAATGTATCTCTACTTGGTTGCTATTAGGTCATTCAACTCACATCTTTTAACATGTGACTTCAAATCACGCTTTCTCTATTCCGATCTGTTATTTTGAAACTTGTTTTAGTATTTTAACATTCATTTCATCATGGTCGCATACCTGGTTCTTTTGTTTATTGTTCTACTAACCCGTGTTAGATAGTGAGGTCCATATATATATATGTAAGGTGTGTATAATGTATGGGGTATATAATGTTTCTTTGTGTCTTCTAGTGTTTCATAATGTTCCTTCTAGATGTGTTATAACTGTTTACGCATATACATTACACATACTGATAGTTTCAACAGGACATATAACATTTTATAAACAAACAGTTCCTTACAACAAAGGGATAGAACATTCTTGGGAATTATTCAAGCCAAAAGAAAGAACACACCTAATCCACAATATGGTTGTCTTCAAGTCTAACGTAAATAAGTTCTTGATGAGCCGTTCCATATAAGTTATCAAATTTAACAAATTTTCATTACTAATGATTACTATATTGTCCAATTTCTACTGTACTCTCTTTAACCCTTATCCTTGAGTGGCCTCTTGGCCTTGAGAATGTGGTGATGCCTTTGTAAAAAACAAAAAACAAAAAAAAAACAAATTCATCAGTTGATCTTGATTAAGATTCACACTCACAAAGTGACAATTAACACTTTGCTTATATTTTCAGACAATTTTCATTCCAAATGCTTTCCTGTTGAAATATTGCATGCATATTAGGTTCTGCTTCCCCTAACATACAGGGCCCTAGCCCTGTTGCTAGTTGACCCTGTCTCCAACACTCCAACTCTTTCTGCCTATCTCCCATCTCTCACCAACTAACTGACAAATGACTAACTCTGTATATATCTCTACTATTCGGTTGCTATTATGTAATTCAATTCACATCTTTTAACATGTGACTTTGAATCACGGTTTCGATCTGTTATTTTGAAACCTATTTGAGTATTTTAGCATTCATTTAACCCGTTTCTGCTCTTTTGTTTATTGTTCTTCTAACCCATTCCAAATTCCAAAACTTATAACATATTTGTCTTCATACCGACAAGAAATAATGTTCTTTTATCTAACATTTTAACTTTTAATAATAATAGTCGATTTTTCTAAATCGATTATCAGCAAGGTAACCTGGTGTCACCCGGCATGATCTAACAGTGGGTATAAGCTCCCTTTCCCTCTCACTAAAAAATGCCCTCATGGTGTGTGTCTCAAATAACCGGTGACAACTAAGTCCACCTACTGGCCTTGTGTGATTTAGTTACTAAGGATGTTAACAAGACAAATCCCTTTAAAGTTTTGAATTTTTTTAGATGAGGGCTGATTGTTTGTATTGTTTTGATTGATCTATTATTCTTATCTTGAGTGTTATTTCTGCAACGTTTCGATCAGTGTAGCCTCCAACCTTCGTTAGGCATGTTGGCCGCTATCTTGGAAAAAAAAAAGGAGAAAAGTTACTGGCTCGGTAGATGTTTTTGTATTCTTAGAGCTGTTTTTGTTTTTATTGTCGTTGTTTCATATGTGTGAAAACCCCCCCAAAACATCTGGTTGACAAGGGGAGGTAATTTCAATAAAGTTTAACAGGATTATTTCCATTTTACCGTTTAAATTTTAAGGAGGAGGTTGTACAATTTTTATTTTTATTTATAATTAGAGTTTCCCATATACTGTTGATCTCTATGCTTGGTCCACTTAGCAATTTTTCTTTTTTTAGTATACACCCGTGAGCAAAAAAAAATGGGCCAAACAAATTTTATACACTTTATTGCACTAAAAGCTAACAAAGAACAATTGAACAAGGAAACTTAAACGAGACTAACACAAAACAAAACATTTACTTTAATAAATGCTTAGTATGGAAACGCATTCCCTTTTGATTTCTTTAAAAGATCAATCCTTTTAGACATGCTCTCAACCAAAGTGGAACACTGTGAAGAGGAGATGCTATTCCATTCGCTATGCACAGCTTCCGACAGTGTTTGAAAAAGTTATTCCAGCCAATGCATGAGATATTATGGGCCAAATATTCTCGATTGGGTTTAAATTGAGGCTTTGACCTGGTCAAAACATCACATCAATTGAATTATCAGAAAACCATTTTTTTTGTGACTTTAGCAGTGTGTGCAAGGACATTGAAAAATAATGTTCTGGGATATTCCCAGCTTCTGGATACTTGGTAACATTCCTGTTTCTAACATTCGAATGTATTCCTTTGCATTGATTGATTTCTCACATCTAATAAGTTCCCCAACTCCTGCTGCAGTAAAAGTTCCTGTGTTTAACTATCGTTTTTATGCAACTTGTCGAAAAAATCTTTCTCCAGTTCTTCGAATACACCGTTCGGGAACATCACTAACAAGACAAAATCTTGATTCATCTGACCAGAAAACATTCCTTAACCAGTCTTTATCTTTCTTGCCATAACGCAAGAAAAATCTTTTTCTATCATTGATGTTCTTCTTAGATAAAAATGGCTTCTTTGCACACCTTTTAGAAGAAAATCCCATTTCTTTCATTCGTCTAGATATTGTATATCTAGAAAGAGAATTTCCAACTCCTGTTTTGAATTCTTTGCTATGGTCAACAGAAGTTTTCTTTTAATCCTTCAAAACAGTTAATTTAAGGCTATGGTCGTTCTTCAAAATGGATTCTCTAGGGCGACCAGATCCAGATTTCCTTTTTACTGAGCGTTCGACTTCGAACCTTTGACCAATTTGCTTCACTGTAGAAAGAGATGTTTTCACATTTTCTTTTCTTAAAATATCAAAAATCTGCTTGTAAGTCATTTTGGACTGCCTTAATTCTGCAATTCGGTTTTTTATATCCTCGCCAAAATACGGTCATACCATTTTTAGGATTAATCTTTCCACTTATTATTATATTCTATAATAATAATGATCTGCAAAATAGAAATTTCCAGTTAAAATTAACAAAGTTTCATGGAAAAATATTGAAAAATCGATTTCTTCCTGCTTTCACTTTTGGCCCATTTTTTTTTGCCCATGAGTGTATGTGCCGCTTCTTTAAGTCAACTAACTCTCCATCTTGCATCCTTGTCAATTATTTTGACCTCGTTCCATAAAGGGAAGTGTGTTCCTTTTTCTTTTTTATATGTGATCAGCTAGTCCTGACTTTTCAACCCCCCCCCCCCCGTGTCATGGCTTTATGGTGTTCTTCTAGTCCTATCTTATCTGACGAAGGTTGGAGTTTACACTGACCGAAACGTTGTAGAAATAACACTCAAGATGAGAATAATAGTCCGATTAAAACAAGTAATATAAGTCCCTTCACAATAATAAGCAGCATACAAATATCTTAAAATGCAAGTGAATCTTTGGATTATGCTAACACTTACAAGGTCACAGTAACCTTGTAATTCACCTTACAAATGGGAGTTGAAACAAGTACCAATCCCATGCTGTTAACGGATTTGGATGCACTTACTCTGTTGCAATCGCACAAGAGCTGATGCTGCTTGGAAAGAATTTAAATTATTACGCATGCATGGAATATGGAGTATTGTTGCTGCAATAACCACTAGTCGCTCACTCTTAGAAAGGGTCCCAAAAAATGTCTTAAATCTAATAGGTTCCGCATTTTTCGTTAAGCTCCAACCTTTGTAACATCTTTGTGTCTATTTAAAAAGTAATTTAATGGAATGGCCTCTGATGAACTAGTAGCACTTGCGTCGGCTCGACATATATATCCCCAACTGACCGGACAGACAGCAAAATCATACTCCTTCACTGTACAGGTTCCTCGATGACAGAAAGCCTTGTACTTTAATAGTTTCTTCCCTTGAACTGTCAGACTTTGGATTTTTCTCTCCGTTTCCTGCTTCCCCGACTTTAGTAAACTGCAGAAGTTTAAATGTAATGTGAACAGACATCTCACAGCTCAACTCTCCACAGTCCACTGTTAGATGCGATCCGAAATAGTTGCCCTTTACATTCTAAGTGGCAATATGCCTTGTTTGGAACAAAAAAAAAAAAAAAAAAAAAAAAAAAAAAAAAAAAAAAAAAAAAAAAAAAAAAAAAAAAAAAAAAAGAAAGAAAGACATTTAGATGCTAATGCACTTACTGATCTGCGCTATTTTTTAATCGTATTTCCAAGTTTAATTAAAGTTTTATGATATGTTTTTTTTATTCAATTGTAAGGTTAAAATATAGAATAGGTATAAAGCACCCTCTCCTCCCCATGTTAAGAATGGCTTTTTAAATAATAACGTTATTATTTCAGCATGGATCATTACAAGTACATGACTCATGCCTTTGCCTGAGGCCGATTTCACGCTGTATTGAATCATCAAATGATATCTGTATGAATATTCCACATGAGAAGATGGTATATTTTTTATTTGTACAAATTCTCAAACTCATTTCCTGTAGATTGTATAACATTGAAAATGTTTGTAAAACAAAAATACAATTTTGCTTTAAAACACTCTCGAACTTTTGCATTCCACAGATGTCCTCCTGGCTTAGCAAGCCGAGAGCAGGCTCGCCCTATTTCTATGAATAGTGGTAATAGACAAGCGTTCGTAAAACCAAGTTAATTCACGATGGACTCTGATGTATTCTTTTCCTTGTTTTGATTCTCAGGTATTTATCCATTGATATCATGTTTTTATGTAGAGTGATGTGATTCTCGGTTGATTAATCGTGTCTAACTGAGTCGGATATATTCTCAAGAGTAAAAACGATGAAAAGAATATGCTGTTGTCATAGCCCTAATTATTAACTAAGGCTGTTGAGGAAGTCGCTTGTGTTGAGGCCTGTTCCTCTATTTGTCTTAATAGTGATTGGTTGTGACACAAAACTGCTCGTCTTTGGAATACAATACCGCTGAGCTGCTTCCTAGCTGACTATAACCTGGTCATTTTCAAGTTCAATGTAAACAAGTTCTTGATGAGCCATTCTCTAAAATAAAATTAACTCCTATTTGATTTTCACCATCACCGATCATCATGGTGTTGTCCCACCTGACACTCATTAACACTTATCCTTGAGTGGCCTCCGAACCTTGATAAACGGTGAATCTATAGTTTAAAAAAAAAAAAAAAAAAAAAATATAAACATTTTTATTGTTTTGCCGTATTTTCAAGGTTTGTTGTCAATACCATATCAGCAACTTTTTCCATGTTTCATTTTACTTCAGTTAGTTCTCAAAAATCAAGGGACCCCCTCCCTGGGTCTCACACTTGAACTCTGATATGAGATACATAGATATTCGAATGTTCCATTTTATTTGGCTTGACATTCAGCATGCTTATTTATGACCAAGGTTTATTTCAGTTTCTCGTTAGTGGCCGGAGTTGATTGATTTTAGCAAGAAGATTGCATCCCTTTCATTTGGTATACAGATGCTTCTATTTATAGTAATCGTCGGAGAATGTTCCAGAATCAATAATATAGAACACTAGTTTTTTTGAAACCTTCTGGAACCAAAGAAAAAAGAATACATTATTTTTCAGTTATATTTTAAGTCTCTAGAAACACTTAAAAGGACATTTTCACTTTCTAAAATTAAAGCAATATTATTTATGTTATCTTATATAATATTTTAATTTATATATTATTAATATTTAGTTTTGTATTATATTTTACTTCTCAAACACTGAATTTATAAAGAAGTTGGGAACCCAATTTTCTTCTCCCCAAGTAACCGTTTAACACATTCACTGCCACCTATAGCTCTATTAAATGTATTGTCATTGCCAAGCTATTTTTTTCTGCAATTTCCAAAAAATAAAATCCACAAATAATGCATATGATATAATATGGAATATATATTAAATTTGTATTATTTTTTGATATTCTCATATCTGGCAAATTAAATAAGAAAATATCTAAGTGTGTCAGATACAAATATCAGTTGGTATATTTTTTTGTAATAAAAATAACTCTTAATCAGTTTTTATTCATATTGAATCATTCAACTTATAACTTATATACGTATCCACTAGAAAAAAATACATGGCAGGGGCCAAATACGAGATAACTCGTAAACATACAATTCAATATGTGTTATTTTGAGATGCCAGTTCAAGTTAAAGATAGTTATCATACGTTCCGAGCGTGCATTGACTAATAGAGAAAGAATTTTGTTACTATGACTTTATTCGTAGAGGGCAAGGCTAAGCAAATGCCATGGTACAAGAATATTCGTAGTTGGCAGCGAATGTGTAAAATATGTTATTGTATATCTTTCCTGTGGTCTCTTGGTCCTACTGGATTCCACGACAAGAATTGATCTAGTCTGTTGGAGTGTCATAGAGACGAGATCTTTGTGCCACGAATACTTTGTGATTTTGAAAATTTAGTCAGGGTTTACTGACAAATCCCTGTATAGAGAGACCTTAGATACTCAAGGATAGCGTCTGGTATGGATTCAAGTTCTTTTGCAAAAGAAAATGTAAAATTATGTGCAAAGTCATAATAATCGGGGACATGTCTATTTTATTCTTTAGATCAATGACGCACTCATACAAGCAATTTCTTTCTGTATTTTCTTTTTATCGATCACGATCATACCCTCCAAATCTCGCATTCACTACTTGTCTTTAAATATCCCCCCCCCCACCCCATCGTGAAAACAATGTTCGGAGATGGAGAGTGAGGTAATAATACAATTTAAGATCTTTTCTAGGGATCGATTTCTCACGGTTTCACAACTATAAAGTAAAACATGAACAGGGAGAGTGGTGCTCTTAAACAGCACTGAAAGGAAAACCATTATTAAGACCATTAACAATTATTGTAAGGAATGAGAATATTTATTGAAACTGTAATAATAGGAACAGCACCAATGACCAATCTTAACCGACATAATGACCAAAATTATCCAGGATTGCAGAGGTCATAACTAAGCAGTCAATACATACAGGATTGCAGAGGTCATAACTAAGCAGTTAATACATACTCCTAGTTGGCTCGAACAGACTTTCAATTTTTACTCATCTTTTGCTGAATTCTGGCTTGAATTATGAATTCCAAGTTAAATCTTTCATGTTAATAAAATTGTATGACCATTTTTAAGTCCTCTGCAGCTGTGAACATAAAATGTTATAAATTAGCTGCAATAAATTTTTCTATTTCACTTATACACAGTGTCCAAAAAGTCACTGAAGGGTTTAAAATCTTTGTCATTTTACCATTAATGATTAATTTTTTTTCTCTATTTCAGATATTTTGGAAATTAATTATGGATACGTATAGCATTGAAGAACGTATACAAGTTGTGAAGTTTTACCAAAATTATGCAATGCTTTGGTGACTTCATTATCTCTCGCTATGGCAATGTCAAATGGCCACCACATTCCCCAGATTTGACAAGCCTCGACTTTTTCTTGTGGGGATATCTTAAAGAAAGAGTTTATGCTAACAAACCCCCAAGCCCTGCAAGAATCAAAGGGAAACATCAGAAACGAAATAAGGGAGTTAAATCGCAATCCAGAGATTCTGCAATCTGTCGTGAATAATGTTTTGGAAAGAGCACAAATGTGTGAAACTGAAAATGGGCAACATCTAAAAGATATTATTTTTTATGAATATGGTTTGAATTTTGCTTAAAAAAAAAAAAAAAAAAAAAAAAAAAAAAAAGAAAAGAAAGAAAATTCTCAACGCCATAGTCAGATTGCGTTAAAATTACAGAAAAATATAAACAATAAGGAATCTATTTAAGTTCAAAATTATTAAGCGACTTTTTGAACACCCTATAATAGTTTTGTTTATATGAACCGCTCCTGGTCAAAATACAGCACGTGCATCTTTGCCCGTTATAATTTTCGATGATTTCTAATTTGAATTAATCAGGCTGACCAAAAGGATTCAGGATTGCAGCTGTCATGTCTAAGCAGTTAATACATACTTTTAGTTGACTCTCCTACAACCAGGCTGTCAATTTTTTACCAAATTCTATGTGATACAATATTTTTAACATCTAATTTTAACCTTAAGCTGATGCTTAGTGAATAAAATCAGATTTTATTGAGAAAAAGACTCGTCAGTATAGAACCCCCTTAGTCAAATAAAGAACTTGCAGCAAAAAAACATTTTTAATGAAAAACACTTGAGACAGAGGTTACGTTGAGGGGGTGGTGGTGACATGACTATACTATTTTTTTGACATCCCATATAAGGACGAAGAAGAAATGTTCCATCTTGTAAAAATCATAGCAGCCAAACGTGTTAATCCTATGCATGATCATGGTAAATGTTGGTATAAAATTGAACAAGCCAAGCCCAACATCAATCAGCTAACAGAATAAACATCTGAAATTGTTTAGTTTGAACCCATGTCAAGAAGTAGATCAACCAGACCATTATGACTCGAATAAAGATGGCAAGCCACATGAGCTGGAAGACAAGAATGCAACAGAAAATAAAAGAAAAAAATGAAACGACTAATAAAAAACTTTAAAGTCCATCAAAAAGAAAATTTGTTTTATTACAATAGTAAAATTATAAAAATAAATATTTGCGTACACGTTTACAAAAATATAATTTTCTCACTTCAGAGAAAATTTAATTAAGAGACAATTTACAATAATGTATAATAAAATTGTTCGACAAGATATCGTCCATCTGTGCGAGTTGATGTGTAAACATAACTGTTTAAATTAATGATTTTATTCAATTAATCTAATGACCAAAATTTGAATTTTGGAAAGCTTAAAATAATTTAATAATAATAATAATAATAAAAATATCATGCATGCACTTTAAAAAAAAAACTAAAAAAATAAATTTATCAATACAACAGTTAGAAAAAAACAAAACAAAAACCTTAAGTTTTTACTGTTTTATGCTAAACATGCTTTTCATGCAGGAAATAATAAATGAAAGTAAAACACTCCCTGCTAACGCCAGGTAGGTACGGCTATTATATTGATATTATGCCATGGCTTTGTTAAACTGGGGTTTCATATTTTTAACAAATAAGATCTGAAGGATATTATAAACTACTAAACGTTGCCCGGTATTAAACGTAACGTTAAATTCCTTTAAAAAAAAATAAAAAAATTGCATGTGAATATTATGCTTTTTCTAAACAGCTGAGATCGAAATCAAAACTTAAAGACAGTGAGTCAAGTACAATAACCATTAGGCCAGCATATCACATGCTTCAAAAAGTATTTTCAATCCTACTTATTCTTTACATAAGGAAGCTGTCATGTGAACGATTTGCGTATGCTCAGTCGTGAAACAGTTGACAAACAGATGATCCCCACGTACCAATTTTTCAATTTTTACCCCTTAGCAGCCATTTTTATCTGAATGAAAACTGGTTAAAATTTTTCCACATGTCTGAATACCCTATATACCAAATTTCAAGTCTGTAGATCGAAAATTTGTTGAGTATATAGTTCAGAGTTGTCCTCTCTCTCTCTCTCTCTCACACACACACACACACACACACACACACACACACACACACACACATATTCTCACTTTTCTAAATATATAGATATTTGATGAAGTATAGAATCATTAAAATATGCAGAGAAGGTCATTTCTTTTAAATATGTAAATGTGTAATTAGTCCTAAGAAAGGACAAAAGACAGCTGATGAGTATGTAAAGATGAAAGTGGCAACAACCAAATTGAAGAATGATGATGAGTGTGTGTGTGTGTGTGTGTGTTAGTGTTGGGACGATTTATCGGAATCGGGGGGGGGGGAATCGACAAATTTGGGGTTATTGGAAATCGGTATAAAAAAAAAATTGATGCCTATTTTTCGATGCCAAAACGATTCTTTTAATTGTCTTTCTTTTATTTGATTTTGTTTAAAGCAAAATCTTCGATTGCTGGTAATAATGATAAAATAATAAATATTTATTGATTTAAAAATACCAGTAAAAGCTAAAATCTATAGATCATCCTCTACAAGTGTAATTTTACATTTAGGAAAATATCTGCATATTTAACATGTGTTTTTTAGAGGAATCGGGGAAAATAACAACTCTATAGAGATTTATAAAGAATTGGAACACAGAAAAAAATATTGGAATCGTCTCATCACTAATATATATATATATATATATATATATATATATATATATATATATAGAGAGAGAGAGAGAGAGAGAGAGAGAGAGATCGACTCATTTTTCAGAAAGAAATCGTCAGCGAATGATGTTTAAATAAAGTTGAATAGGAGAAAGAGGCAAAATATACAAAAAAAAGGTACTAATGCACTTATTGATCCATGCTTTCGAGGGGGGGGGATTCCGAAAGCCATTCTTAACATGAGGAGGTTGGGGTGTTTATAATACGCTGGGGCACGTCGTAAAAATTTACCTGATTTTCTTAGTTAAAAATAAAACTACTTGATTAATTTACGTTTTTTTGGAATAGGTACTAATGCACTTATTGATCCATGCTGAAATAATAACGTTATTATTTAAAAAGCCATTCTTAACATGGTGAGGGGAGGGTATTTTGTACCTATTCTGTACTTTAACCTTACAAGTGAATTAAAAAAAAAACATCATAAAACTTTAATTAAACTTGGAAATATGATTTTAAAAAATAGCGCGGATCAGTAAGTGCACTAGCACCAAAAAAAAATAATAAATAAATAAATAAATAAAATAAAATAACATGGAGGAAAGAAATAGAACATCACAAATGTTACTAGGGGAAACGGCAGGGGATGTAACATCTGCATGTAATTGCAGAACAAAAACTAAATATATTGATGTAGCCATCTTTTGTTTTCGGGAGCTCTTTAAACAATTCTAATTTATGAGAGAGAGTTCTTTTTTGCCTACAGATCGACAGTTTTCACATTGTCACACACAAAATCTCAAGAATATTAAGGCAGTGCTTAGAGTGGGCCTTGCGTATGATACAGAAACGACTATCCGAATATACCTCACTACAACATTTATTGCCTAGCAAATGCTGCCCAATTGCTGACTAATGGAGAGATGAGTGCCCAGATGTGCTCTGTAAATGCCTGGATGTATTCCTTAAACACCCGGATGCATTTGCCAACATATTTATTTTAAACTATTAAGGCTTGCAGAAACGTGAAGGGACATGTTGTGTCACTGACTCTCAAGTGCTGAAAAGTTTGACTCACATAGTCAGCCTCATATTGACATTTAAATTCATAGATTACTAAACTTTTATCTAGTGTGAAAAGGATATCTTTCTGAAAGGCTAGGAAAGCAGTCCTGGTACCAAAAAACCACACGGGACTGTACTACATAATAACAACGGCGCACAGCGGACCTGATTCTATCAGAAAATCCTTTACTGATAGAGCCAATAAAAGGGAGCTTCAAGTAAACTGGATACTTGAGTGAACTAAAGAAAATATCAGCATTGAACTTTGCAAGTTTTTTGTGGAAAAACTTGGAAATAATGCCCTCAGGGAAACCATTCTTTGTTCAGCTGCTAATTTGATGGTCGTGCAAATCATAGGGCAAAAGAATCCTAATATACAACCCCGTGAAAGTCGTTTTGTTTTGTATCTGGTGGTAGTAAAAGTATTATCTGCCCTTTCCACCAAAACATCTATAAAGAGTAAAGAGCCATTATGTTCTTTCTCCATGGTAAACTGTAGTGCTAGATGGATATGGTTTAATTCCAGGAAGAATTCACTCATTTCATAGCGGGAATTGAAAATAACTGAAGTATTGTCTACATAATGCGAATAGCAGAAGGGTCTAGGAACCTGAGCGAATAATAAAGATTCCTGAAAACCTAGGAAAATGTTTTTGCTAGGATTGCATCCAACGGACTGCCCATCGCCACCCCATCAACCTGCTGGTACATTACATTATTGAAGTTGAACCTGACCGACTTGGTGGCCAGTTCTAGAAATTCCAGAAAAATGTTCTCTTGATAAACAAGAGAGGTTAAAGTGCTGCAATAAAGCATATCAGCACATACAATGGTTTCATCAAGGGGAACATTTGCAAATAAGTTAGTGACATCAAACAAACATAGAAAGTTTGTTTGTGAATTACAATCCAGTTTCTACATGAATACACCAAAACGGAAAGAATTACCGAAAATTCTCTTAAGATAGGATCAAGTATCTTTGCCAACCACTTGGCCAGCTCATATTGGTGTGTGTGTGTGCCCCAAACAGGGATAGGATGTGCCTTAAGGGGACAGCATCTTTGTGAATCTTAGGTAGCCTGTATATTCTTAGTCGTTGTGAACCGAATCAAATAGTATCATAGGTATCCTTACTAATAAACTATGTAGAAAACATTTCTGAGGTTTTACTTCAATGCTCCAGGTATTGTCAATTGATAAGTCACCAAGCCTTTTGGTTTGGTTGTTTTGTTTTATGGCATATCAATCCTTTTCAGATTATTTAATGCCGAATCCAGTAATTTTGGAAATAGTATTCATGTTGTATCTAGTTATTTTGTAGAAGGTTTTTATTCTTTAAGCTTTTTGTATCTTCAATCGCTAGTTTGTAGTGTTTGGTTTGGTTTTATTGTTTTTGTTCCCTGCCCTGCAGAACATTAATGAGTTTTGCAATAGGACAGGGAAAAGAGTTACAGTATTAATGTTTTTATTTTTGGTTTTGCAAAACAACCAAGCTTTTAAAATTTTCTTTGATCAAAATATCCAACATTTTCCCAGTATAATCATAGACATTTCCCCTAGGAATATTTGCGACAGTGTTTTATTTCTTTCTTCCATGTTATTTTTTTTAATATATATTGCCCCCCCCCCCCACCATTCGAATTTAAATTTCATTTGCTGATGTTTTATTTTAAAGGCTATTTGCCAATTATTTATTTCTAGAAAATGAGTCGGTCGAAAGGTATCTCGAATGTCATCTTTTTATTTTAATGGTTTATTTACTATTAAATATCGTTTTATAAACTCTTTATCTTTATCCTATTATGTATTTGCTATCCCCAATTTGATATGACTTCAATGACTCCATTTTTTTTTTTTTTAAACACTAATAAAATTTTGTACCACAAAAAAATCTTGTTTATATATATATATATATATATATATATATATATATAATTTATCTTCCACCAGACTATCCATTCACGTGTAATCACCTTTTTCTTCATCATATTCCCTCTGCTTCACTTTTTTGTTATCAAGTAAGATCTTTGACTTACTTGTTGTTTCATCAAATACTTTTGCATGCAAAATCCGATCCCGCATTTTGCTAATTCCTACCCTCTGATGAGAAGGAAAGTATTTCTTCGAAACTCAGCGGATTAAGGACTATCCACTTATCTAGTGTTTCCTTTTCAGATTAAATATGTTTTTAACTCTTTTTCAAAGTGTTTTTTAACATGTTTTATTAACTGTTTGCTCGTATATATATAAGTGACACTGTCTTTCTATTTGTGTGATTGGTGTCTTCCAAAATCCTACCAATTTTTGGTCTACAGATTTAAAACTTGATACATAGTGGATTGGGACTTGTGGAACAAATTCGATTTTGTCTTTAACCAGTAAAAATAGATGCTAATGTATCGAAAAAAAAAAAAATTAGAACTTGGCAGACGTAAGTTGACTTAAAGTGCTTTTCCACGCATGCAAAAATATACATTTGTACATTAAAGGCAGTTCATTTTGAACTTTTTTTTAACACATCAAAGTTATGTCATGGAATGCAGAAAAATGACTAAGATGGGTATACTTTTTAAGACATGCCTTAAAAAATGTGCAAAATTTAACATATCTAAATTTCTCATCAAAAGTTGCAATTAATGGTTGTTAACCCGATTCAATACTGTTCACCCTTTAAAAAGATTTCGAGAATCCGTGATGTCATTGAAACCGACTTATGTTCTTATTACTATTTGAAGAACACTATAAACCATATTTTATGCATATAGTCATTAATATAAAT
This sequence comes from Euprymna scolopes, assembly GCF_053919585.1. Lineage (NCBI taxonomy): Eukaryota > Metazoa > Mollusca > Cephalopoda > Sepiida > Sepiolidae > Euprymna > Euprymna scolopes. Next base: position 168,622,866 of record NC_136482.1, read on the forward strand.
AGAGTAGGTCGTTTCTTTTAAAGCCGATGAGTATAACAGCTAAAATGTGAAAATAGCAATAACCAAAATATTATTTTGTAGATCTTGATGTTAATTGGAACAAAGAAATGTTTTTGCAACTGTTCATTTTTATTTTTATAGAATGTGCTTTGATGAACTCATTGCACTTGTGCCCCCATACATATACCTGACAAACCCACTTAGCAACAAAATCACATCCCTAAATGCCGGAAAGCCTTCTTCTCTAATAGTTTCTTCCCTTGGATATCTAGACCTTGGAGTTCCCTTCCTGCTACCTGCTTCCCTGACTATACTAATATGCAGAAGTTTAAATGTAATGTAAACCAACATCTTGCTCATCTCCCCTAAACATGATCATAAATAGTAGCCTATTATGTCCAAGTGACGATATATGGAGTGAACGAAAGAAAAAAAAGAAAAATATATTTTTTTGAAGTCCTTGATGTTAATTTAAACAGACCCACGTCTTTGTCACTGCTCGTTGTCCTGTCAAAATGAATCCATTAGTTTTTCACAAAATTTTGCATGAAGTTGTCTTTGTTGACTATTGGAGAAAGTTTATTAATTATCAAAATTCCTACTGTTACGCATAACTCTGCGCCATCAAAGTTACCCATAGTAACATCAAAGTTTACACCAAGTTACATGACATGGGATGCAGAAAAATGACTGAGGAAATGCACTAAAATGTAAAAATTACAAATATCTGAAATTCCCATAAAAAATTTTTCAAGTTTTTTTTTTTTTTAATTTCCACCTGATTCAATTACTGTTGACCTTAAAAAAAATATAGTTTTTGTCTCAACAAGGGATGAAATCCCCAGACAAGACAGAAATATCTAAAATTAGAGTCATTCGTTTTTTCCCCCTACTTACCATGCTCCCAGAAGGGCTGCATATTGCATAGAGTTGGTTTGATACATGGAGAAATCCAGCTCCTCCAAAACAAGAGACTAGACTAGAATAAAAATAAAAATTCTACCAGTCCCTTCTTTGGGGGAAGATAGAACAAATATAACACTTTGATTCCAGCCATAAAGACAGATGAAATTGGTTAATTCTTGGTCCACGGAGTTATAATTCATTAATTATTTATAATATTTATGTAGGAGAGAGTTAACCCAAGTTTTCATCTTTTTATTGCATGGTTTTTATTAATTTTTTATTTTTAATTAAAAATTTTTTTTAGCCTGCTGATATCATGAGGTATTACTAGAACACCTTGAGCCATCCTCTTATTAAGGTCAATGAGATAAACTACCACTGATATTTGCGTGAAATTTGCATTCATTTATAATCACCAACTTCAGATGGACACAGAAATAATATTTCATTGGTAACTAAATTGGAGAAATTCTTTGTCTTTTTTCTATGTATACACATTTATATGATGTTGTATAATCGTTGTTGTTCAATACTTGTGAAAATATTTTAGCTCTATAACAGTTTAGTGAACTCAAAACAAGATGGTTTCCAAAGGTATAGAGGAAGATAATTCTACCCATTTTATTGAGGGCTGTTTGTACAAATCCTGGTTACTGGGATACGCAGAGAACAAATTTTAAAACTTATTAAAATCTGGAATTAATTTGATGATGGTGAGAAAAAAATGTTAACACTAACGCTAATCCTAAATTCAAGATGACAATCGAAAATGCCAGGTTCTCGGTAGAAACTCTAAATTTGGCTTGGCTGATTTCATTTATTATTTATTTTTTTTTTTTTACAGAAATGTATATATATTGTTATTTAAATCATAAAGTCAGGAAGAATTATCTCCCTTTGTCTTTGGCAGCCATCTTGTTTTGTTAGTTTTGAGTTAGTTGATGTCATTGAGCCAATATCTCCAATTGTAAAAATTTAGCAAATTTCTAAGAAAAATAAATATCTTTCACAATATATTCTCACAAATAATTAATATGAGAGAATCATTCTGAGTAAAATGTCTCCTAAAAATTTTCTTTTGGCCAACATTCATTAAATGAATGTAAGTGGAAAAGAAAATCTTTAAGAGACAAATTTACTGAAAATTCATTTGCTTTTATTAGCCATTTTTAAATATTCAAATTTAATCTATTTTAAATGGTTGTAGTAGTAAAGTTTTTGCATCCACTAGGTAATTCTGTAGGAATTCCTTTTACATCTTTCAAAATTGACTGACAAAATGTGACGCCAGAGATAAACGCACCCATTGACAAATAAATTATTCCCAATAAAATGGAAACCTGACTTTTCCAAGTGGATTCTATCTCTCTAATACCAATCTGGAAAATGCATATACCTGAAAAGAAAAAAAAAAAGAAAGACATGTATTCTTGTATAAAATTTAATCTAATTATTCAAATATAAAAAATTGGCTAATAGTTACATGGAAATCTGCCCTCTCGAAACAGATCAAGAAAAACTTTTTAGAACTGTAGTGGAGATGGTGCTGCTTTATGGCTCACCAGCATAGACTCTCGGTAAAAATAACTTGAAAGCAAGTTAGATCAAACTTAACCTAGGATGTTCCAGGCAGTATCAGACTTAAACTGGAAAATACACACAATCATTAACCGTCAGTGTGGTCGATTGCCCAAGATCTCAATATTAAAAGAAACAAGAATGCCGTACATTGCTAAAGAAGAAAAGATGAGGTAGAGATCTTCAGAGATGTGGTACTGTGGGATCTTAAACACGGAACCATTAAAATAGCAGGACCTGTCAAGATGTACACAAAATTATTGATAGAAGACACTGGCTTACAACTTGAAGATCTTCTTAAGGCCATGGAAGATAGAGACCTGTGGAGGGAAAGAGTCAATTTGGTCCAAGCAATCCGCCTGATACGATGATGAAAAAGTTGATTACAAAAGGATCCCGGCCCGACAAAGTCTTACACTTATAGATGATTCAAATAAACTATTTTTTTTCTCCATCTTTCTTGAAGACTAGCTCAATCTAATAATAGCAAACAACCTTTATTAAATAAATGAGCGGAAAAGGAAATCTTTAAGAGACAAATATTGACATTATTGGAATCCTTTGAGATGAGTAATTTGTATATTTTTATTTTTTTTATTTGTGGACTGTTATCCTCATCTTTATTGTTGTTGTTTCACAACGTTTTGGCCAAGTATTCCTCTGGCTTTCGTCAGGTTGTTAACCATGACGAGATAGGAATGCCGAGTCTCTTAACTGTATCCTCAGTAATTACTGCCTTCCATAGTTGTTGTCTCATCACGTTTTGGCCAACTAATCTTCTGGCCGGCTTTGGGTAGGGTTGGAACCGCTATCTTGAGACAATACTCACCTGGAACCAATGGGTTAACCGCAACAGTTCCATTGCTTTGGATTTTATTCAAAATATTTTTTTTAGTTGGCAGTTATTCAATTTTTTCCTTCAGAAATTAAAATATCTGTCAACAAAAATCATAGAAGAGACTGGAGTTCGAACTTGATAATGAAATGAACATAAAAGATTGCCTACAGGTTTTTGTGACCAAACAATATTTTACAAAATTAATTCCTATTTCAGTCACGTAAATTCTTTTAAGTTGAGAACACATGCCTGAGTCGGACTATTTTGTCTGTCTTTCTTCCACAACAAAATGTTCACTTTTTCACCTAAACAGCAGCAGTAATAGCAGTCGTAGTCCTTTTATTTTCTTTTTTTTCTCTTCCAACTGACAATAAACTCACATGAATGAAACATCATTCAAAAATGAAAAAAAAGAATTTTTTTTAAACATCCACGCTTTTATATTGACACCTCGGACTCCGAACAAAATTTGCTTAAATTTGCATACTTGTAATAAGTATCTTCATTTCTTTCCACTTTCAATTATTTCATAACATCTTTGTTAAAAGTTTTTTTATCCACAGTCATTATATTACCAGGCTCACATATAATGATACTCCAGATAATCATAGTTTATTTTTTTAATGGAAGAGGGAGGGGATTCTCTTACCAAATCTGTTCTGGCTTTGTGCCATATTTCCAGTGGGCTTTGCTGGTACACAGGTACTTGCAATTCAAGAAGAATATCAAATAAGATTTTTCTTACAAAACATTCTTTTACATAGCCTCGGGCAATACTGAGAAACAGGTCCTGCTAGCTTTTTTAATATGAATGGGTGTGTTCATTATAGTTTTCACTATTGTGTTAACCTGAGTATTAAAAGATGTTCCAGAAGAATGAGTACCATTAGTACTCCTTATTAACTATGCAGAAATGTTTATTATCTGCTAAGTAACCCAAAATAATGACAGTTCCAAATTTTTTAGACGAGGGATGACTGGACTTCAAGAAAAGTTATTTTTGGTTGTTTGTATTATTTGGAGTAATCAGACTATTTGCATAACATTTCAGTCAGAATAACCTCCAACCTTCTTCAGGTGTATAAATCGCTATGTTTGGTAACCACCTTTATCTTTACCAAACATGGTGATTTATACATCTGAAGAAGGTTGAAGGTTATTCTGACTGAAACGTTGTGCAAATAACACTCAAGATGTCTGATTAATCCAAATAATACAAACAACTAAAAATAACTTTTCTTGAATGTCACTTTGGTTTGTTTAATATTTCTTAATTATATTTTGTAATCAAATATTTATTATTCTACACTGGAATCATTTTTCGATGACGTGTTATATTTGGAAATTCTTGACATAAATAATATTTCATAATTTATAATATAAATCTCACCTGTCTGTTTAAATGTACGTATGTTTTCCCAAAACTTTCAACAGACATGATGAATTTTCACAAAATTGGTATCGTTTTGAAGCTCGACTCTTCAGACGACAAATATAAAAAAATTGGCAAAAAACATTAATTTCTTCATCCTCAACTGGGAAGTTTTCTATAGGGAGGGGTCGCTTTTTTCGCTGATATTTTCGATCTTTTTGATTGACTAGCCTTAATTTGAACCTTCAACACTTCCAGTTTGGCAATGGGTGCAACAGCAAAGACACCACGTTTTCTTTTTCACATTCTTTTCCTCCTTCATGGTACGGGTTCGAGCCTACCTGCCTAGTACCACTTTTTTTTATTTTTGGTCAACACATACCTCCAAACACCCGGGCAATGCCGGCCACCCAGGCTAGTTTAAAAGTAAAAGAATGTTTCTGAATTTTTGAGATGATGATTGATTATTTAAGAAGACGTTGAAGTTTATAGAAGACAGAACAATGCAAATGTGTAACGGATAAATTCAAACTGACACAACTTAAGATATAATGGTGGAACCAGTTATGCAGTTAAGTTAGTCAGAAGATTGATTATTTGTCTCATTTGGATTCTTCAGACTACTGTTCTCATCTTGAGTATCCATTATCTTAAGACGAGAATAGTAGTCCGAAGAATCCAAATAATAAAAGAATTAAGTTTAAAGATGTATTATACTCACCTGGGAATATAAATACGAAGCCTACAGACAGGTAACCAAGGAAAGGAATAACGATTCCAATGTTTGGAATGAAAAGTATCAATATCAAAGTTGATAGGAACCAAAGAATTGTCATTGTAATATGGAGGATTTTGTAGTTTTCTTGAAGCATTGTACATAGTGTGAAAGAAGCTGTGTTTGAGGGCTATGACAATGCAGTTTATAGGGAGAATACTGTGGACATGAATCTATGTAGTAAAAGAATGACAATATTGAAGGAATTTCAATAATTTTTAATTATAGTGTATTAATTTATCAACATAATGTGTCGTACAAGATGGTAGGCGAGTGATTTTTCCTAAATTTTCGAGAATATATCTCTTCATCAGGGGAGAAAAAAAAAAGAAAAAGCACAGTTCCTTTTCACAATATTTGATAATTTAAAAGTAAAAAAGAATTAAGTTTAAACACGCATTAAATTTTATACTCACCTGGAAATATAAATATGAAGCCTGCAGCAAGACAACCGAGGAAAGAAATAACGATTCCAATGTTTGGAATGAAAAGGGCCAATATCAAAGTTGACAGGAACCAAAGAATTGTCATGGTAACTCGACGTTGGGCTTCTTTAACCTGAGAATCTTGCACAGAGAGGTTCCAAAAATGGCACCACAGACTATCAAGTCCAGCCCTTGGGAGAGGGGAAACAAAAAAAAGATAGTTTGGTATTTATAAACAAATAGGTTTGTTAACATTACACAAAATGACAAAATCAACAGAAACACATGCATAGAAAGCATTTTATTCAGACTTTCACAAGCTAAAGCATGTTTCAGGCAAAATAAAGTATTTATACATTTGTGGCACAAGGTTGAAAGAGGCACTCTTTTTCGCATAGCCTTGGATCAATCTTGGGGTGGGTAGATTGAATGATTTTCTTAACATTAAAAAATCAACGCATGCATTAGTAAAAAAAAAAAAAAAAAAAAAAAAAAAAATGGGGTCTATGATGATAGTAAATCAGGTGCAAGTCTATAAATGGTCCACAAGTAATCTTTTTTACTATAAAAATCTGAAAAAATCTTTATAATGTATGTACTTGTCACTGCATGAAAATGTCATATTCCAAAAACCACGTAAATCAATCAAGTAATTTTTTTTTTTTATTTAAAAAAAATCAAATATTATGAGAGATTTTATCGAAGTTTCCAAGATATGAGGAATTTTACGTAAAATGAGCACCCATACGTTTGCTGGAATTTAAAACGTTATTTTCGTTTTCAACATCCTCAAAAACTTATAAATGTCTAAATTTTCCAAGTTTTTTTTTCTATAGTGTGGAAAGTCGATTGTCTGCCCCTTTTCTGGTCTTATATTCCCAACAGGTGTCGCTAGCATTGTATCATTCAAAAACAAGATGGTGGGAAGTTTTTCTTCGATAAAATCTCTCATAATATTTGATTTTCTTAAATAAAAAAAAAACTACTTGATCGATTTACGTGATTTTTGGAATATGACATTTTCATGCAGTGACAAGTACGTACATTATAAAGATTTTTTTCAGCTTTTTATAATAAAAAATATTACTAGTGGACCATTTATAGACTTGCACCGTAAATCATCACACAGAAATCCCCCATTCCGCTTGTTTTGAAAATAATTCAAGTACAAGAATTATTAAAAGGCCAAGCCACATACAAACTGACAACCCTCAATGACAGGTAACAACAACAGCCCGTGGTGGTGGTGATTATGGAGGTGAGTAAACAACTACAAGTATGTTTATTTCTTTCTTTTGTTCTATTTTTTTTTTTTTTCATCACAAGAAAGAGTTTTACGTTTCTGAATCTTTTAGATGAGGATTGGTTATTCGTATTATTTGGATTCCTCAGACTACTGTTCTCATCTTGAGTGTTATTGTTGAACTCTGGAATCCTTCTACCAAACTCGGGAATCCTTCTACTTGAATGGAACCATTTATTTAATCCATGGAGGTAGTATGTTCTCATTCCATCAGCCATGACTGGGTAGATATAAATGTGGGAGTACCTCAAGGGTCTATCCTTGGACCTTTATTATTCTTGATATTCATAAATATGACCTCCCTGATAAAATTATTTCTGAAATGGGTATATTTGCTGATGACACTACACTCTATAGCAGGCAGGAGGGGAAAACAAATAAACACATATCTAAGGAAATGGCAGAAACACTAGAGGATGACCTCCAATCTGTAGTGGAATGGGGACAAAAATGGATCGTCACATTCAATGCTGCCATGACTAAGCTTGTTTCCTTCAATAATTACAAAAAACCTTCTCTACCACCAATAGCAATGGCCAAAGATTCATTATCTGAAAGTACTTTTTTTAAACTCCTCGGCCTAACGTTCACTGGAAACACGAGTTGGAAAAATTACATTGAGAGCATTGCCAGGACTGCTGCGAGGAAGGTAGGCTCTCTCTACCGTGCTAGAAAGCTACTAACGCCCAAAAGTATCCTGTACCTCTATAAGGCCACCATTCGCCCATATATGAAGTATTGTTGCCATATTTTGAGCTGGTGCATCTGCTACTATTCTCTCGCTCCTAGACAAGGTTCAAAAGAGAGTCTCCAACTTGATAGGTCCTGAACTGTCATCTAAGCTTCAGCTTCTGTCCCACCGACAAAATGTTGCATCCCTCTACCTGTTCTACAAGTATTTTAATGGTGAATGCTCTGACAAACTGCAAGCACTTGTGCCTCCATGATGTAAATACCCTTGACAAACCCGACAAGCAGCTAAATCCCACCCCTACACAGTAGAGATCCCTAGATGTAAGAGAGCTTTCTACTCCAGTAGTTTCTTTCCCAGAACCGCTAGACTCTGGAATTCCATTCCGGGTCCCTCCTGCTTCCCTAACTGTATGCAGAAGTTCAAGTGTAACGTGAACCGACATCTTGCTGCCCAACTCCCTACATAGTATCCCAGTAGCTTATGTCCCTGATAGCAGCCCCTTACACTAAAGTAGCAATGTGCCTTGTTTGGGGTAAAAAAAAAAAAAAAAAAAAAAAAAAAAATTAAAACTCCTTATCAGAAAAATTGGTACTTCTATATTATAACAATGGAAAAAAATATTGAATTTCCAGATAAACAAATTTTCATTAATAATTATTTTTCTACCTTATCGTTTTCTGTAATTTTTGGATATGTTACTATTTACAACATGATAATTAAGTAGGTACTATTTGTTATAATTGAAATTCAATATTTTTGTTGTTATGATATAGAAGCACCAAAAAATCTATAGAACTGTTCCCGAAATAGTGACAAATTATTGATCTAATGTTAAATTTATAAAAAAGTTTTAAAAAAAATCATTTAAAAAATTTTACAGGTTGAACTTGAGCATTTTTTTTTTAACAAACTACATTTAGTTTTAGAACAAAAAAAAATATAAAAGTTACTAATCAAATTATTTTAAAAAATTATTTTATTTTGGAGAAGTAATTCTATTCTTTCATTTTAAGTCATTATTAGAAACAGAGAGATAATTATTATCTTATTAAATATTATGAATTATTATCTTATTAAATATTATGAATTATTATCTCATTAAATATTATGAATTATTATCTCATTAAATATTATGAATTATTATCTCATTAAATATTATGAATTATTATCTCATTAAATATTATGAATTATTATCTCATTAAATATTATGAATTATTATCTCATTAAATATTATGAATTATTATCTCATTAAATATTATGAATTATTATCTCATTAAATATTATGAATTATTATCTCATTAAATATTATGAATTATTATCTCATTAAATATTATGAATTATTATCTCATTAAATATTATGAATTATTATCTCATTAAATATTATGAATTATTATCTTATTAAATATTATGAATTATTATCTTATTAAATATTATTAATCAATATTAAGTAGCAAAATAGTCATTTTTTTTTTTACTCCTAATTATTTTATTCCAAAAATATGTTAACTGCAGTTGTTTCCGTCAACGAGAAAACGATGGGCAATTGATTGGGGTTAAAAGGATTCCTCATCTGAGAGAGAGAGAGAGAGAGAGAGAGAGAGAGAGAGGGTGGGAAGGAGGGGAGAGGGTGGGAAGGAGGGGAGAGAGAGAGAGAGAGAGAGAGAGAGAGAAAGACTCACCTGCCACAAAAGTGCAAAAGTGGATATGTTGTATAAGTTTTTATAATGAGTAGTAAGACTGCAACAATAATATAGTCATCCGGTTCATAAGACAGAAGAATATCATTGTTGATCAAGGCACCAAAGGTCAAATAGCCAAAAGTGGCCATACCCGTGTATGCAATCACACACAAAAAGATAGAAGCAAAAATGGATTTGGAGAACTCCTTCATTGTTCGTTTTGACATACATGAGTAAATTGGTATGACGCTAACGTGACACTGAAATAAGAGAGAAATTATAAATGGTAAAAAATTTTTCATATATAAAAAAAAAATAAATAAATAAAAAAACATGACAAAATTGGGTTATTCTGAATATATTATAAGAATCACTTCAGATTAAATTAGGAAACTATTTCATATATATATATATATATATATATATATATATATATATATATATATATATATCTCATGTATCCAAATAAAATGTAGTAATGAGATGTTGATATTTGATTCTAACTAGCCAGTGAATTATAGAAATTTTCAATTTGTGTCCTTTTCAATTAAAACTTGAAATTCAGATCAATTTATAACCCAAATTTACTTGACTATGATACAGATCCCAATATAGACCACTGCCATTATTCTATTCAGTTTAATGTCAATTTTCCATGCTGGCATGCATTGAACAGCTTTTAGAAATTTATTCATAAACATTGGCCAGATCTTTACCCCTCTTTATTCATCCTTGTAACACGGTTTTCTTCTTAATCTTCCTCTGCCAATTAATCTTGCTCCTTCAACCGTTCTACTTATCCAAGAACTCTTAGCCATTTGTTTAATGTGACTAAACCAACACAGTCTCCTGTTCTATACACATCTTGCTATATTGTCCAGATTGAATCTTCCACCGAGGTTATCTGATCTAAGCGCGTTTTTGGTCCCCTCGACAAAAGGAGGGTGGACCTGTAAATTCAACCTTGTCCGTTCGTCTGTTCGCACTTTTCTCAATAACTACGCCTTGGAATTTTTAAAATTTTGCATAAACATTAAACGTGATATGAGTAAAAAAGTAACAGAACTGATTTTCCAGGAAAACTTTGGTGTCTCATTACTATTTCCTGTTAATTTCAGTGTTATGTGATCAGTAGTTTAAGAGTTTATCAGTTAAATATTTATACACAGACACACATACACACACTTGTTTTATTTATATAGAAGAGAAGCAATGTACAAAAAACAGAGAAGACAATAAATTTGATTCTTACCTGATAAGAAAAACAAATTGTTGGTATGACATAAAATACATCCATCCAATATACGGGTCTAAAAACAAGAGGAAAAGGTATATATGAAAACAAAAACAGTTGAATGTCATTCATGAATTTTTTTTTTTTTATGGATATTTAATCACATTTTGCAACTATATGGCTGAGTGAAATATGGCAGGAAAACAAAAAAAAAATAACATTAAAACTTTGTGAAATGCTTAAATGTGATCAAAAGTATCCTGATATAATAAAGAAAAAAAAATTAACTTATTTTAATGAGATTTTACACTGGATTTACACTATTTGTATTTTTTAATTTAGAAAAGTTATGTAAAAGGGAGGCAATCAGTGACATCACAGAAAATCTTTTTAGAACTGATATTTGCTATCTCTATCATGCTAGACGATTTCTTTTAACCTTAAGCGACAAACACTTCATTAAGTAAGAACCCATATGATATTATTCATTTAGAACTGATACTTGCTATCTCTATCATGCCAGAAAGTTATTTACGCTTAAGAGTACCCTGTACATCTACAAGGCCACCATTCACCCATGTATGGAGGATTGTTGCCATATTTGGGCCGGTGCATCTGCTACTAGTCTTTCACTTTTAGACAGGATTCAAAAAAGATTCACCAACGTAATAGGTCCCACACTATCAGGTAGGCTTCAACCACTGTCCTATTGATGAAATTTACAATTTACAAGTATTTAATGGTGGATGCTCCAACGAACTACAAGCCCATGTACCCCCCTCGACAAACCTGACAAGCTGCAAAATTCCACCCCTACACAATAGAAATCCCTTAATGTAAAAAAACAAACCTACTTTAATAGTTTCTTCTCTAAGACTGCTAGACTTTGGAATTCCCTTCCGGGTTCCTGCTTCCACAACTGTACTGACATGCAGAAATTCAAGTGTAATATAAACAGACATCTTGCTGCTCAACTCCCTACATAGTACCCCTACAAAGTATGCACCAGATAGTAGCCCCCTACATCAAAGTGGCACTGTGCTTTGTTTGGGGTGAAAACGCAATTAAAAAAAAAAAAAAAAAATTGCTGACTGATAAATGAACATTAATGACTTGCATTTAGAGGATTTTTTTTTTTTTAACTAAAAATACTCTAAATTAACCCCAAAATCCAAGTCTAACCCTAATTTTATTGGTAAATAATTTAAAAACAAAATTTAAAATCCAACCCGAATCTAACTTCAAGGTTTTTGGTGTTATTTGGATTACTGTTCTTGTTCTGAGCGTTATTCTGACAACATTTAATACAAATTATCAATCTTCATCTAAAAAATTCAGAAACCTCAAATCTCAAAAATCCTTAAAGATTTAATTTATTTGATGTTTAATATATTTCAATAAATTCTTAGGTTTTTAACTTATTCTGTTATAATATTTCGTTTGTTGCCCCCCCCCAAGTTTGAATTATCTCCCTTGAAATAAATGAAAATTTATGAAAGGAAGCAGAATCACCATGTTATCTATATATATAAAAGCCAAACGTCTGTGTGTATGTATGTATGTATGTTTGTTTGTAACGCTAAAACTTTTGAAAGACGGAACCAAACTTGACAAATTTGGTATCATATCGAAGCCCCATCACCCGGATGACAAATATCGAAATTTCACGTCAAACGGACCACTAGAAGTTGGTCAACTGATCAGTTATCTTCGAGGGGGGCCCCCAAAAAACCTGTCATTATCTATATATATAAAAGACAAATGTTTGTTTGTAACGCTAAAACTTGAGATGAAAGATTCCTCTCCCCTAAGAATAAAACATATGTTCAATATCTGCTTTTGTTTTTTCATTGTTTATACGGTCCCGAGCAACGCCGGGTAGCCCTGCTAGTCTATATATATAAAAGCGAAAATGTATGTATGTATGTTTGTGTGTCTGCTAAAAACTTTCGACACACGCGACGAAAATTCACAAACTCGGTATCATATCGAAGCTCCATCCTTCGCTTGAAACATATCGAAAAATTGGCCAAAAACGTTAATTTTTTCACCCTGAAATCGACAATTTTCCACAGGGTCAACAAAAACGGGTTTCTCGTAACGATGCCCGATTCTACGCATGCGTCAGATGACGTCATGACCTGATTTACTTTAAATAGTTGAAAAACCGGGTAAACTTCATCTCCGTCGCTTTAGCGCAGTTGGTTAACGCGTTTGTTCATTATCTAAACGTTTTGGGTTCGAATCGTGGTGTGAGATGGGTTTTTTTTTTCGACTTTTTAAATTTAAATATTGAACCCTGTATTATTTAAGCCATTTTTCATGTAACATTCTTTTCCTGTTTTTTTGTTTTTTTACTTCGCTTATTCTTAGCGACACCCGGGTATCCACCGATTTTTTAAATTTTAATATCGAAACAGGTCATTTAAGCCATTTTTCACGTGTTTGTTTTTCTGTTTTCAACGTTCGTTTGCCTTACGTTAGATTTTTTTGTGTTTTTTTTTTTTATGTTTTGATTACCCCCCTCTTCCCCCGCTTAATTAAAACATCGTTTTCTTTTCTTACTTCGCTTATAACAATGCTTCGTCATCGTAACGCTCGACGACTTTCAAACATCTTTCACTAACTCATTCTGGCTGGCCGATTTTATTTTCAAACTTCGCCTCAGGGCTTCGGGTTGTATTTCGAGGGGGCACAAATGCAATGAGCTTGTCAGAGCACAAAATTAAAATATTTATAAAACAGGCACAAAGATGCAACATTACGGCGATGGAGCTTCGTTGATAAAGTGGGACCTATTAGGTTCCAAAAAATGGTCTTCAATCTATCGAAGAGAGAGAGACTAGTGGTAAATGCACCAGCCCAGATGTGGCAACAATATTCCATGCAAGAAGAATTCTCAGGTAAGATGTTATTTGTCATGGATATCAGTGTTAACAGGGTGTATATATTTCCTTGTATATAAACGTTCATGTGTTTGCATGTATATATATATATATATATATATGTATGTATGTATGATGTATTGCGATAGTCTAGTGTTCTCTATTTCGTGATTGTCTTTAGTTTTTCTATTGTTCATTGAATTAATGTGTGCATGTATAACCTGTTTATTTACAAAAAAAAAAAAAAAAAAATTAATAAATTAAATTCAAATAAATCAGACTTAAAGACAGCAGATACTCTCCTCTAACAAAAAAAAAAAAAATGGAACATGATGTTATATTATATAAAAAATGCAAACACTTACTTTTTGTTTATATGTCCGGGTGGTGGATGAGGTAAGAAATATTTTATCGATACCAAGCCAACAATATACAAGATAGACAAGGTACCAATCCCACTGAAAATAAAAAGATTCTAATTTTGAAAATACAAAAGGTAATAAAAACATTTATTTATTTATTTTTTTTTTAATTACATTTTCACTCCAAACAGGGCTCATTGCTACTTTGATGTAGGGGGCTACTATCCAGGACATAATCTACACGGGCACTATGTAGGGTGGCAGTAAGATGTCTGTTCACATTACACTTGAACTTCTGCATGTCAGTACAGTTGGGGAAGCAGGGAGCCGGAAAGGAGTTCCAAAGTCTAGCAGTTCTGGGGGGGGGGGGTAAACTACAGGAGTAGAAAGTTCTCTTACATCTAGGGATCTCTACTGTGTAGGGGTGGAATTCAGCTGCTTGTCAGGGTTTATCAGGAGTGTTTACGCCAAGTGGGTACAAGTGTTTGCAGTTCGTCGGAGAATTCACCATTTAAATACTTGTAGAACAGGCAGAGGGATGCAACATTCCGTCGATGGGACAGAGGCTGAAAGATGACAGTTCAGGACCTATTAGGTTGGCGACTCTCTTTGAACCTTGTCTAGTAGCGAGAAACTAGTAACCAGCCCAAATATGACAACAATACTTCATACATGGGCGAATGGTGGCCTTATAGAAGTACAAGATACTTTCAGAGGTCGGCAAAGAGTGTGTTTGTGTGTGTGTATACTTTAAATTATTTTAAAGACAACTATGTTATAGCCAGCAAGGAAGCAGTCACATGGTAATGTGGTAAAAAATAGATTTAAAAAGAGAATTCCTAAAACGTTCTTTACAAAATGCACTGTTAAATAATGGTTCTCAGTTTTCATATGAAATTATTTTTGTCCATGCAAGTGAAAATTTATATATAAAAAATTAAATATATATCCTTACTCTGATGAAGAATTTGGACATATGCAACCAAAACTCTGAACATTATTTCAAAGTCGTGTTAAATAATACAAATCATTACATTTATGTAGCAGTATATAGTATAATCTTCTTCTATATATATAAAAGGCAAAATGTGTGTGACCATTTTGTGTATGTCTTCAAAAGGCTTTTCTCGCACACGGTCCCGGGATCGTTATTATCGCTGAAAACTGTGTATATAGGTCCTATATAATAATATCTAGGAATTAGGAAAGCGCGTAGCGTATAGATTTATTTATGTCTATTTTTACAAAATTATTGCTATTTTGGCTTCTCGCGTGTTGATTGGACTTTTTAGTATAAATAAAGTGAAACTAAACTCAAACGGACGTGTTCACGGCATTGCGCCGGGAAAAACGTCCAGACAAACTCAGACGCTTACGCTGCGTGACTTCTATTTGACCTTCTTAATTAGGTCAAATGGAAGCAGCAAAGTTAACTTTTAAATTCAAACACGTCTACGCTGTATGTCGCGGTGGCCCAATGGTAACATCGCACAGTTTTTTTATCATTATTTTATTATTATTTACCCCCCCCCCCCCGAGTTTTACCTCAAGACACCCGGGCATCGCCGGGTACCCCCCCCGCTATTATATAGTATAATCTATTATATAAAAGGCAAAATGGACACGAGCATTTGTGTATATCTGTGAAAGATTTTTTGTTGGGCTTTTCGCGTCGGTTACATTCCGGGAGAAGTTTCCTTATTCTTCCTATATTGTAACATCTCTGATTTGCAAACGGACATTGTCTCTCTTTTTTTTTTTTTTGATAGAGTTTTAAAAAATTCCCTCGTTTCCAGTGTTTTTTTTTCTCGTATAAATAAAGCAAAACTAATCGAAGCAAAGGCATCTGCTTGGCCTTCCGAGCCGGGATGTTTTGAAGTCAATTAGGTTTGATCAATATGGGGGAAACTCTTCATATCAGACAATCGCTATTTATTTGGACACTGCCAGAGTTCCTCCTTTTTTTTGGGGGGGGGGGGCTGGTTTTCTCCAACATCGTGGGGAAACAAATAAATAAAATGGCAGAAAGCAGCGTTCATTTCTGCGCCTGCGTGATTCTTAACTTAATTACCAACTCATTCATTTCGCGATCCGCTATGGCGTAATGGTTAGCAAGAAAGTTCGAGTTTGATCCCACCTCTCTCTATCTTTTTTTTTTGTCACTGGGCAAAAGTTAATTACCAACTCTTTTTTTCATCTTTTTTTCTTCCTTCGCGGTACAGGTTCCAGCCTTTTTTTTTTTAAACATTTCCAAACACCTGGGCAACGCCAGCCACCTCCGCTACTCTATAATACAAAAGGCAAAATGTGTGTGTGTTTGTATGTCTGCCAAAAACTTTCGACACACACGACGGATCCTGACAAGATCAATATCGTTTTTAAGCTTGATGTCTCGAACGACAAATATTGAAAAATTGGCCCAAAACATTAATTCCTTCACCCACAACGGGGTAATTTTCTACTAAGAGTGGTTGCTTTTCTCGCAAGTCATCGTCTCCTTTCAATTGGCTACCCTTAATTTCAACGCTCGCGACTTCCGGTTTCGCCATGGTAGCATCAGGTAAGACGTTCTGTTTTTTTTTATCTTCTTTTCCTCCTTTGCATTACGGGTTTACGTCTGCCTCCTACTACCACCTGTTTTCTTAACAACTCTCTCCACCCTGACTGCCTACTGTTGTTTTTATTTCCCCCACCCTCACTACTACCACTTTTTTTTTTTTTGATACCCCTGCCATTTCACCACCTCGGCACAACCAAGCAACCCCACTAGTTAAATATAATAACCAAACATTATTAACACAATATTACTTTGAAATGATATTCAGAGTTTTGGTTACAAATGTACACATTAAAGTCTCTATTTTCTTTACTAGGATCCATGTGTGCATATATATAAATATATATATAATGAATGACAAAATGACATTTACAATGTCAATTGAATTAAAGGAATAAATTGTAAGATGGTCAACATCATGAACTTTGGAATATAGACTTTTGTCATTCATACAGTATATTACTCTGTAATTACATTGAGCTTATTAAATAAGGATTGGTATATATTATAAGAAAATAAAGTATATTTTCACAGAAATATATATACAGGGTGGGCCAAAATAAGGGTCCTATTTTTAAAAATTCATAAATTCATGTAAGTTTTAAGAAGTGTTTTTCAGCCAAAATTTTTTTGTTTATTTCAAAAAAATCTCGGAAGGGTCAGTCTACACACGCATAAAGTTTGGTGAGTTTAACTTTTATTTTGTGGAAGTTATTCAAATTTAAAGATAGGACCCTTATTTTGGCCCACCCTGTATATATATATATATATATATATATATATATATATATATACTCGCATGGATACCCAGTGTTGCCGGGGTCGATATGAAGTTCGGTTTCACCACACCTGCTATACTAAGAATATTGAGCAGTTTTTTTTATTATTATATGTCAACTCTATCGTTACCCAACCAAAAATTTCAAAAATAAAAGAACGAATGAAATCACGAAAATGTAATCCCCCCCCCCCCGGAAAAAAAAAAGAAGTATGTGACAAACTGTCCACCAGATATTTCGGCAGAAGGGATACGAAGAGAGGCTATTCTCTGGATATTGAGCACCTTTTTATGACTATATTCCAGTTCAAGCAAATTTCTTTTATGCTACCTCAGTCTAGAAAGATTTGTCTTTACGATCTGTTGCAACAAAAACAAATTGTAAATAATTCAGTTTCAAAAATACCAAAGTAGAATTTGTGTTAACTGAATGTTTATGTTATAAAAATGATGAGCTATGACTTATTGCGTTATTAAAAAAAAAAGAAATAAATAATTACGATATCAAAAAAATGTGAAGTAAAAAAAAAAGAAAACTGGTAAAAAAACGTAAACGAAAGTTTTTTTGTTTTCGTTTTAAATATAGAATCATTGTTGAATTGAATTGTTTGTTTATTTTAAAATAAAAATTCACTGGACCACAATGTTAATTGTGAAATCACGGAAATTATTTTATTTTAACTAATTCCAAAAATAATGCTTGAAAGTTTTTAGTTTTAATATCCGTCGAAAAAGAAAACAAAAAACAAAAAGAACAACGTTCGTGCCCAAATGAAATAACTCATACCGATTCATAAAAAAAAATCGATGTCGGTAAAAATAAATTAAATATGTTATCAATATATAACAACTTTAAATAATAAACTTAAATAGAACACTTAAAATAATTCTCTCACTATAAACAATAACTAATACACCGCTATTTAATAAAGTCGATTTTCCTTAATGTATTATGCAAATGACGTCACCTCTTTAATCTTATATTTTGCAATAATCATACTATATATAGGAATGAATAATATGATAAACTAATGAATTTTTGTTTATTTGTTTAGAAGTTGATTAATATATACAAACAAACAAACAGGAATATGAATTTATATACATAAATATAAAATTAAAAAAAAAAAAAAAAAATCGATTTCGGAATTTTAAGTAAGACGACCCCTGGAGTGAATGTGGTGTTATGGCGATTGGAGATTCTAGGAATAGCATAGACATGTATAAGGTAGTATAACAAGGATGACCATAGACACACCCCTCTCCACTTTTCGATGGTCTTGTGCCTAATTTATTTTATCATTATTTTATAATTATTCTAAAATTAATAAATTCTTCCATAACTTCAGGTATTTGTAATCCCAAAATGGGTAACAGTTCCTATTATTGAAGTTCAACATAAAGGATTTAAGTGTATCACATAGGCAAACGTTGACTTGAAAAGTAGATTACGGAAATAAAATTTTGGTTAAATTTTTTTGTTAGAAGGCAATGATTAGTCTCCACGTGGAATAGGACTCTCTAGTGTTTATTGGAGTTGGCAAAGTGTTCTGATTCTCTTGAGCATCTACAGCACTGTGCCATCAGATATATACTGTAGATTCCCTGCTGCGACCTTGTTTTCTCTGGAGTATATGATCTGCTTGGGTTAGATCTGCTGTCTAATTGCCGGAATGAAACAGTTGTTTCTGTTATTTACAGATTATATCATGATTCTTACCCTACTGCAATGCTTAAATAATGCCCTGTGCTGCAGTTGAACAGACCATTAGACTCTCTGCATAATCGCAGTGTTTACTCAGAGATGTTGATACATCTCTGAGTAAACAATCTCTTTTCACACTGTGTTCTGCAGTCTTGAATGTACTGCCTCAGAATTGTTTGAATGAACATGTATCACTGTCACATTTTTGGAGTTTTGCATTGTCTAACTATCGTGATATTCTCAAGTTTTATGCATTCCTTAATTAGCTTAATAGCCTCTGTCTCTGGCTAACGGTTTTATGACCATGACTTAACAAAAGAAAAACAACAAAACAGAAATTTAGTTTGATTGAGATTTGCTCCAAAACTTTCAAAATGCACTGTTGACTGAAACTATTTGAAAAATATAAAAGATTTCTTTTAAAAAATAGCCATTACTTTAGATTCAAAAGTTTGAATTAAAAAAAAAAAAAAAAAGTATAAAAAATAACATATAAGATGCAACCATTTAATCTTTTCGTGTTTATTGAGGAAAATTCTATTTCCAATTTTGGAATGTTTGTCAATAATTTTCCCTCCACTCTTTATCCGTGCCTAAACCAAAACGTATATTCCATGAACAAAGCTTCTTTCTTAGAATTGCACGCCTGTGGAACTCCTTTCTGTTGGCCTGTTTTCCATCTGACTACAATTTGGTTGTCTTCAAGTCCAATGTAAACAAATTCTTGATGAACCGCCCCCTTAATCCAATTTACCAAATTTCCACTACTAATGATTACTATATTATCCCATTGACTACTGTACACCCAATAACCATTATCCTCGAGTGGCCTCTTGGACTTGATAAGTGATGACCCCTATGTACAAAAAAAAAAAAAAAGAATATATATGAAATATCAGGTCTGTATATTTTATAATCTGTGAGAATGTAGGTAAGTTGTATATCTAATTTTTTTTTTGTTAATATAGAAAAATAAGACCTGCCAAAATATATAAAATCATTTTTTTTCTTCAATTCTGTTAGAATTATTTATAAAAATTTTCTGATTGAATATTTTTTTTTTTTTTAACTCACCTGACATATTTGAGGAAATCAATTTTCTTTGGTATTTTGTTTGTAATTTTCTTATGTATAACATGAAAAGAAACTGGAATCTTAGGAAGATCTCCATCATTCCAGTAATTATAGGAGCAACCAGACTCATGAAAAAGAATTTTAAAAACTACTTGGCAAATATACTCGGTGAACCAAGTGCAAGACAGATTAAAAAAAATTGCACTTAAGGGGACGGTCAGAGTCTTAAAAAGATCTATTGATTAAAATATATAAGATAGCGGGTGAATGTTTGGCATCCGGTAGGATGTTCTATCCCTAGCTTAAACAAACTGATAAGAAAATTGAAAAAAAAGGAAATATGAAAACTGTATATATTTCTTTTATATAATGTGTGAAAATGTAGATAATTTGTGCATAAAATTTGTTTTTTATTAATATATAAAAATAAGACCTGCCAAAATATGTAAAATCATTTTGTTTCAATTCTGTTAGAATTATTTATAAAGATTTTTTTAACTCACCTGGCATATTTGAGGAAATCAATTTTCTTTGGGAAGCATAAAGGTAGAATGATTATAAATGAAGTAACCGGAATGATGAATATTCGATGCATATACCAAGGATTCGTCACACAATAAAGTTTGGCATTTATGAAGATAAAAACTGAAAGAAGAAAAGATTATTGGATTTAGAACAATAGAAAGGAATTCTGAAACTGACGATAGTTTGAAGTGAAATTAAATCACTACGTTTTTTTAAAAATAATTTTTTTATGAGTTCACCCATTTCCAGAGGAGGAATCCATCTTAAATTGCATTTTAATTGGGATATTCTTGGCATCTATTCCTGATATTGATAAATGACCTCCCTGATAAAATTGACTTCGAGATGGGTATATTTGCTGATGACATCACACTCTATAGCAGACACGAGGGAAAAATAAACAAACACATATCTGAGGCAATGGCCAAAACCTTGGAACAGTGGTTCCTAACCATTGTGCCATGGTGCATTAGTGTGTCATGGAATGATTACTGGTGTGTCGCAAAGAGCTTATAGGTGGAAGTTACAAGTTGTTTTAGTGGAAAACAGCTTTCATATAATTATAATTGGAGTTGTATTAATAAATGCTAGGATATAAGATTATTGAATTTAGAACAAATTGAAAAGCATTTGAAACTGCCGATATCTCAAATTGAAATTTTGTCAGTACATTATTTGTTTTGTTAATGGACAAGGGGGTATATTCTTAAGATGCATAGAATGAATATGTACAATAAAGATGTAATTATGCATGGATGGATCAAGCATTTTCTTTTCTACAGATGAGTGCACTTGTGTAAAAATAAAAATGTATTAATATCACAAATTAAAGGGGAAAAAAACATGCACACATTACAAAGTCTTCTATGAATAAGGTGGATTTCATCGAAATTCTCAGAGAAAATTAAAAAAAAATAATTTTCATTTTTCATTAAAAAAAAAAAAATTAAATAACATTACTCGGTTTACATATGAAATAATGCTTCCAAGAATGTATTTGCTTCTATTCAAAATTAACAAATTATTCAGACAATTTATATTTATGATAATATTTTTTAACACTCAAGATTAGAAAAAGAAAGAAAAAAAAAAAACATGCCAAGAACAATTAAAAAAATATTTTGCAAAATAACCAAAAAAGTCTTTCATGAGAATCTGGTACAATAGAACTCCGGGATATGGCATTAAAAATTAGTAACAAAATCTGGTACAGTATATAATACACATGCATATAATCAAGTAACATTATAAATAACACTGTGATGCAGGGCAAATACCATAACAAGGTCCGGAAAAACATTGTATTCCACATCGTAAACTGAAAAAAAACATATCCTAGTGCTACCATATCCTGAGGTTCTACTGTATCAATCAAAGACAAGTATTAAATATGGATTCCAAAAGAAAGATCCTCAAATGCATCTCTTTGGACATGATTTTTTCTGTTGACTGCCTTTGACGATACCTCTTAAGTTCTTCATGTTCTTGTCAAAACTTGCGCTTCGAAAAGAAGAGAAACTTACCAATCTGATTGGACATTATTGCTTCAACAAGCGGGCATACCATAGGACACTGCTCTCATATATGCTGACATTTTTCACAAACACCGCCTGGACCTCAACAACCTTCCTAAGTTGGACAGAGATGTGTTAACAGCGTTGAACACTAAAGATATCCCTCTGCATTGATGAAACCAGCCAGCGTTACTCCGGAAATGACACAACCTCAATTTTGAAAGTTTCGTACAAGTTGGACCCTTTCCTGCACCATCACATATATCCCACCAACTGACAAGACCACTAACTTGTGCAGTGCATGTGATAGTGCCGTTCAAAACTATCATTAACGAAAGACCTGATTTCTTACAACTGAGTGAATCTGTTGCTTTGGACTTTCTTGAGACAATCGTCACTATACGTCCAAACCTCGCAATTCACCGTGTGAAGTTGAACTCATTAAAGCAGGGTTGGTTGGTTGTTTTACGGCATATCAACCCTTTTCAGGTTATTTAATGCCGAATTCAGTGATTTTGAAGAAAAGTTTTTTAATAGAATATATTTGTTTTTTGTTTTTTTTCAAGTCGGTTTCTATTTAACCCATAGTTGGGACCCTAACAAGTACTACCACTCCGGGTCAGAGTGGACTTGGGAGCAATGGCAATTAAAGGGCGGCTCCACACTCCCCAAAACCCGCAAGCTGGGGCCTCACCATCGGATATAGTTTAAGGTCATATCCAGGACCCATTAAAGCAGGAAGAACAAAAACTTATTCAGGATTTTGTGGTTTGCCTATGTTCAGCATGTCAATTTAACCTCTCAGAATTGCACTTTAGAGACAAGTTTATTTGTGGACTCAATAACATTGTATTGCAAGCCGATATTCTGACCAAAGCCAGTCAACATCATTGGTGTGTCAGAATCTATCTTGCACCACACGCCCATGATTAGCAATGCATTTAGGTAAAATAGGAAGCAGATTTAGATCCGTTCTCCATAAATGAATAAGATCACAAGACACAAGATTTAAACATAATAATAATAAACTGGCACCTTATATCTACCCTGCCGTCAAACCAACTGGCGCTCATTTATAATTATCTTTAAATCTTGTGTCAATTGTGATCTTATTCATGTGTGGATGTGAATCAGATTATTTTTATTTACGAGAGAACGGATCTAAATGCACCACTAATCATGGGCGCGTGGTGCAATATAGATTCGCACTCACGGCAGGCCATTGGTATTGATTGGCTTTGACAATACGTCCTAAGATTCGCATTCACCGCGATTGTTTTGTCAAACATTTTCCACATTTAAATCTTTGCCTTCATTGCATTTATTTATAAACAGACTATTTTTTTTAGTTGTGAACCGGCCAAATAACCTATAATTTCTCTCCATCTCTCCTAAACAACGTAGTGATGATAGGCTTAAAAACTAATTTAATAATAATAAAATAATAAGATTTCAATAAATGACACTTAAAAAGACAAATTACGAGAAGAAACAGGCAACATGAATTGGAATAAATACACTAAGGACATTGCCAAAGCTGCTGCAAAGAAGATGGGATCCCTCTACCATGTTAGAAAATTACTCTAAGAAAGTATCCTATATTTTACAAAGCCACAGTCTCACTCTTAGATAGGATCCCCCCCCCAAAAAAAATCAAATCTAATAGGTTCCACACTATCGGCCAAGCTCCAACCTCTGTCCCATCATTACAATGTTGCATCCCCATGCTTGTTTTACAAGTATTTTGATGGAATATGCTTTGACGAACTCATAGCATTTGTGCCCCTCCAATGTACATACTCCCGAGCAACAGCAAAATCCTACCCCTTCATTGCTGAGGTCCCTAGATGTTGGAAAGCATTCTATTCTATAGTTTCTTCTCTCGGACTGCTAGATTTTGGAATTCATTTCCCTTTTCCTGCTTTTCTGACTACTGACATGCAGAAATTTAAATGTAATGTGAACAGACATCTTTCTGCAGAATTCCTTTACAATCCCCTGTTAGACATAATCCCAAATAATGACCCCTTACGTTCAAATGCCTTGTTTGGAATAAAATAAAAATAAATAAATAAATAAATAAAGAAGAATTTAATAAATGAATAAATAAAAGAAATCTATTCTGAATAACTAACCTAGAATAACAATTTCGTAGGACAGACAAAAGATATAACATAAATAATTACATACTCTATGTGCGTGTGTATTACACATTATTCATACTATTTATTAACCTTCATATCATGTTTGTTAAAGGAATTTAGTACAAAGTGATTTCGTTTGGAATCTTTTTATGGTTATGGAAAAAATTTGTAGGAAATCGAGAAATATGAGGTGCCTTCAATAAGTTTCCAGACTTTTCTGTATGGGCACTTTTATTTATAGTACACACATGAAACTCTAGTTCCCTTCGAAGTAATCTCCTCCGGTTGCAATGCACTTGTATCATTCCAACAACTTCTAGTAGGCCCCATGGAACCTCTTGTGTGCACTTTTATTGATAGTACATGCATGAAACTCTAGTCCTCTTCAAAGTAATCTCCTCCAGCTGCAATTCACTTGTTGTATTGTTCCAACAACTTCTGAAGACCCCCATGGAAGTCCTCTTGTGTGAGCGTGTCAATGACCCTCCTCACAGCCTTTTTCATCTCCTCAATTGTCTCATAATGACAGCCTCTAAAGTTTTCCTTGAGCTTAAGAAATAACCAAAAGTCACAGGGAGCAAGGTCTGAACTATAGGGAGGGTGAGGAACTGTCTTGATGCCTATCTTGGTCAAATTGTCTGTGACAAGGATGAAGTTGCTGTGGACTGGTGCATTGTCCTGGTGGAAATGCCACTGACCCGATTTGAAGAGTGCTGGCCTCTTCCAACGGAATCTCTTCTTGAACTCCCTTAAGCATGAATGTCACTTGAAAGTAATTGTATACCTGACAAACACATAAATAAAATAAACAACAAAATTTTAATATATAATGCAGCAATATATTGCGAAACGAATAGAAAGGAAACTGTCAAAAACACACAGGTGCTATAATAAAGTCTACTATTAATTTGACAATATTGAACAAAAGATGTGACACACCAAAACAAAAAATAAAAATGTGCCAAGTAAAATTCGATTAGATCTTTGCTGTAGATTAATTCAATCATTGGCTAGTAAAACATTAACCAGAGAAATAATCTATAAATATAAAAGCGAAAATGTTTGTGTGTGTGTGTGTGTGTGTGTGTGTGTGCGTTTTCGTGTATGTCCAAGAAAGGATTTTTCCGCTTGCTTTTCGCTCGGGTTGCTTCTTCTTAAAACTTTTTATATCACGTCTAAATGATAATATGTACGAGTTACGAACTGGCGTCGCGTGTGTATTTATTTTGCCAGACTTACAAAACTTAAATATTTGACAGTTTTCGATTGCTGCACGTCGGTTCGACTTTTTTGTATAAAGAAAGCCCACACTGAAAGTTGACGTCATTAAGTCGTCAAAAACGGGCACCTGCCATTAAACGTCGTTTTTTTTTCATACTTTATTATTTTCCAACTGTGCGTCAAGGCTTTGTTTTTTTTTTTAAACAAACACCCGGCCAATGATTTTTGTTTTCATTTACCCCAAAACACACACACCTCCAAATACCTGGGCAACACCGGGTACCCCTCGCTAGTCTATAATATAAATCACACCTGTATGTATGTATGTATGTATGTATGTATGTATGTATGTATGTATGCCTAAAACTTGTGACAGATGCTATGGATTTTCACAAAATCGGTATCATTTTGAAGCTCGATCCTTTGGACGACAAATATCCAAAAATTGGCTAAAAACATTAATTCCTTCACCCTCGACGAGGGTGGAGTCACTTTTTTGCCGATATTTTAGAAAGTCATCGCCTCTTTTCGATTGTCTAACCTTAATTTAAACCTACGTCACTTCAAGTTTGGCAACGGGCGCAACAGTTAACGCGTCACTTTTTTTTTTTTTTCCAACCAACATCCAAACCCCACCCCAACTTTCTTTTCCGCCTTCACGTCACGGGTTTGAACCTGCCTGCCTGCCTACTACAACTTTTTTTTTTTTTTTTTTGCTCAACACACACACCGACAAACCTAGGCAATGCCGGCCACATATATAAAAACCTATATGACTACTTCATTTAATCCCATAAATTAATATATGAAGATATAATTTTATGTGTAAATTTTCAGTATTTACTTCAACAGTGCTCAATACATAGGTAGAGTTAAGTAGTAAGTTCTGAAAATATATATGGCAATTAAGCTACACAGAATATTTCGTGTTTCACTGCCATGCATGATGAATTCTTATGAATAAAAAACAATGGTTTCAACTGATATTTTTTGTCAATTCTAATAAGTTACAATGGTAGCTTCAAATTATACAGTCGAAATTAATCGAATATTACTGAATTATTAAAAGAAACAACTTTGTCTTAGCAGGTGAAAAATTGCCGCTATCTTGTTTGAATCAAAACGGAAAACTACCTCCCTTTTGAACTCTATGTTTTACAAACGTTTTCTTTAAATTCTATTTTTTATTTTCTTTAATAAGTAACTTTCTACCTTATCGATTTTCGTAATTTTTGGATATAATCATCTTAAAAATCCAAGGAATATGTAGATACCATGGTTTTTATGTGATATTCAGTTTTACGATTTCCGAAATTTCGTCCTAATTGCGTAGAAGCACCCCAAAAAAATTTAGATCAAATTTAATTATACAAACTATTTACAAGACTTCTGAAAAAAAAAAAAAAAAAAAAGAAAAGAAAAAAGAAAAAAAAGGAAACAATGAAAAAATAAAAGTAAGCGTTAACGCTACATCACACACACAAAAAAAAACAAAAAAACATTAAAAATGCAATAAAACTTAAATTTCAGTCACAAAATAAATTCTTTGACGAGTGGGACCTGTGCAAATTCCACGGGGGACTCATTCATGTGTAATATATTTGTTAGGAAATAGATCGAGAATAAGAAATAAATATGTTAAATCATATTGTAGACACGTTTTACCGGAAGTGAGGGTCAGCTGATCGGATCTGCGTGTGAGTCACGTGATCAGGTTAGCTGGAGTCAGTGAGTTTGGGCTTGGACGTAGAGAAGAACAGATGGCTTAACAGGTCGTCCCCTCCCCTTCACTGGGGGGGGGGCGCTGACGTGTGTGAAAATATTGATATTGACATTCTATAGATGTTCAACATAAATGGAGAAGCTCTGATATTGTAGCTCTTTTTGTGTTTAAACAAGTATTTAGCTAAGCTAGCAGGGACGCCTGGCATAGCCTGGTTGTAAAGTACGCTTGAATATGATATTTTAATTCTTGCAGATTTCATATATATTATTATAGAGTTAATGCTCTATCGATTTTTATATATTATAAAGCTGCGATTTCAAAAATAAAAAAATATACCCATATGACTTGGGTACATCAGCTTGAATCGAAACCAAAACCTAAACTTATGAAATATATATATATATATAACTTGAGTTTCTTCAACTATAATCGAAACCAAAACTTATGAAAAATTCTTGGTAAAATTATTTATAAAAAAAAATAAATGACTTGAGTGCCATCAGCTAAAATCGAAACCAAAACTTATGAAGAATTCTTGGTAAAATTATTTATTACAAGAAATGGAAATCCATTAAATGACAGTTACTTGGATCTAAGTACGACACAAAAAATAAATAACATACGCTATCCTATATATAGATGCTAATCATTTTTCTAGATTTATTTACGTTATAATAGAAAGACCTACGCTATATGTAAGATTACAAGCGTCATGATGATGTTATTTAAACACTTATAACCATGACAGAATTCACTGCAGTACAATTGTAGCCACACACACATGCATATAAATAACACAATGAGCTTTGAGTACAACTCTATCTTAGTAGACCAAGAATGAACTAACAATAAGAATTATGTTATTGTCTTACTTGCATTAATTAAGAGGATTTTAATATATATATATATCTATCTATATATATCTATATATATATATCTATACATATATAAAAATGCCTTTACATGTTTTCCTTTTGTAGCTTGTGTGAGCTATTAGGTTAGTGCAAAAAGCAATATCGTTTTCTTACATGTTACTTTTATATATGATTTCTGAATTAATTCATTGATATATATAGCCATGTCATATATCATTTTGAAGCGCATTTTTCGCTCTATCAAATCATGTTATTCGTTACCATTCTCAATCTCTTCATTTGTTTTTTTGCAGGCTTTTTGACAGCATGGACAAAATTCAAATCTGCACGATTTTCTTGTTCCAGTTAAAATTAGGCCAAGAAACTGGCGAGACAGCTCGTGATATCAACGATGCATTTGACCTAGGAACCACTAATGAACATGTGGTACAACGATGGTTCAAGAAATTTTGCAATGGCGATAAGAGTCTTAAAGATGAAGACGGTCGCGGCCAGCAAACTGCGGTTGATAACAAATATTTGAAAGCCTTAATTGCAGTTGATCCTCACAAAACCACACAAGAAGTTTCTGTTGAACTCGAGGCCGACCACTCAATAGTCGTTCACCATTTAAAACAAACAGAGAAGTCAAAAACATTGGATAAATGAGTGCCGCAGGAATTGAAAGATAATCAAAAAAAATTGTCATTTTGAGGTGTCTTCTACACTCCTTCTGCACAACAAAAATGACCCATTTCTTGAGCGGATTGTGACGTGTGATAAGTGGATGCTCTACAACAATCAGCAACATTTGAAACAGTGGTTGAATGCCGGAGAAGCTCTACAACCCTTTCCGAAGCTGAAATTGCACCAAAAAAGGTTATGGTAACTGTTTGGTGGTCTGCAGTCGGTCTCATTCATCACAGCTTCTTGAATCTGGGTGAAAAAATTATGGCGGAGAAGTATTGCTGACAAATTGACACAATGCACCAGAAGCTCCAATGTATGTGCCGAGATTGGTCAATATGAAGGGACCAATTCTCCTCCATGACGAATTGACTCTGCATAAGCTAAACGAATTGGACTACGAGACTCTACCTCATCCACCATATTCATTGGACCTCTCATTCACCAATTATCACTTTTTCATGCATTTCGACAACTTCCTGTGTAAAAAGTGCTTCAAAAGTCGAGATGATGCCCAATCGGCCTTTAATGACTTCATCGCTCCCAAAACTCTGGATAATGGGATAAATAAACTTGTTTCTCGATGGCAAAAATGTGTCGATTCTAATGGTTCTTATTTCGATTAATAAAGTTTTTTATGAAAGGAGTTATAATCTTTCGAAGTTGAATATCAAAAAAATACATTATTTTTGCACCAACCTAATAAAAAAATGAAACTACAGCTATGGACAGTCTTTCAGATTGTTAACTTTTTTACAAATATTAAGAGGTTAAGCTACAACTTATTTTGACAAAGTTTTATAATGGAAAGATCTAGCACCCCTCTAGCAATAAATGATTAGAGGCAATGACTCGAAGAAAGCTAGAAAAAGAAAAAAAAAAGAAAAGAGTTTGACAAAGACGGGGAAGAGGAAAGAATGTAACTCTGCAGGCGTGTCAATGAAACGATCTCCCAACCCTAACCCACCAACTTCTGTTTGTTTCTCTTGCAATCTGTCTTTCCCATTTGGTGCGACAATGTTCGAATATTTTGTTAGAGTTGAAAAAGAAATTCGCCATAGCTGCGAACGCTTTCGACTTCCATGAGTCGTCTTCAGGCGAGTGATGAATTAAAAAATTGCGTCTAGTGAATTTATTGAAAAATTCAATTAAAATCGTTTAAAACACTTAAGCGTACCCTCTCATTCATATTGAACCTGATTGGTCCGTTCATTTATGCGAATAAGTAGGGCTTCTATGATGGCACAGGTTACAATGTAAGACAGCCAGAATGGCGGTATTTTTTATTAGAATATTTTTAGATTCATTTTTGTGGGTGTTGTGTGCTGCTGAATGGAGCTATTAGGAGAAGACAGGCGACACGCAATCAGGGGAGAAATACTAGTCCTAGTCTTGTCGATATAACAACTCAAAATAGATCGATCCAGAGTTGAAAAACATTCTGAGATAGTTAGAAAGCAGAGAATACAGAGGGTTGATTGCCAAGTAATCAAGTACAGTTGAGCAGTAAATATGTATTTATACTTACATTCTTGCCATTGATCGGCAAGGAGGATAAGAAATGTTATACATGTTCCGAAGCAATAGAGCGTGATTGCTATGGAACAGCAAAGTAGCCCTACGGAGCCGCACATCGAATGGACCACTTCTTGATAATTTTTACTATTTTGCAAGTCAGAGCAATAAACCAGGATGAAAAGGGCGCCCACAACAAACACCATCAGAAACTGAAAAAGAAACAAATAGATTTGCTTTATTTATATATAAAAAAGTGAAAGAAAAACAATGGCGGAAAGTAAAAAAAATTGAAATCATCTCTCTCTCTCTCTATATATATATATAAATAAATAAAAGGCTATATATCTGTCTGTCTCCATATTTTCAAACTATCTCTTCTGAAACTAAAAGTCGCAGAGCGGCGCTAGAGATCTCAAATGATTGGATTTTTTACAGACCGTTCTTTTATGAGTCTTCAGATGGTTAAAATAGTTTTTAAAGGGTCAAAAATGGGTCAAAATTAAAAAAAAAATCGTTATACATTTTGTACATTCATCTTAGTTTATTTTTAATTTTTAATCAATTCATGTGTGTGTCATGTTGGTACAGTGGTAACGTCACCAGCTTTGAATGATGCAGTTTTGGTTTTGATTCTAGATGATTGCATCCAAATACTTTTTTTTTTTTTTTTTACTTTTGAAATCACGACTATAATAATATATACAAAATCTGGACAAATTACAATATCATATCTAAGTGTATTTTATGCCCAGGCAAAGCCCCCCCCCCCCGCTACTTGAATATATATATATATTTAAATAAATGTTTGGAGGTACAG
Source organism: Euprymna scolopes (assembly GCF_053919585.1). Lineage (NCBI taxonomy): Eukaryota > Metazoa > Mollusca > Cephalopoda > Sepiida > Sepiolidae > Euprymna > Euprymna scolopes. The sequence goes on from NC_136482.1 coordinate 168,654,037, forward strand.
AATTTATTATACAGTTTTAAATAAAATAGGCGGAAGTTTCTCGAGAGCTCTTTCAGCTATCATCTCATCAGGAGAAAATCGATAGCGTAAAAATAATATGTCGAAAGTAAAGAGTTCTGATGGGGAACTATTGAATGTGCCAAAATACGGGGGCACTAAAATAAAGTTTATTAACGTTTAAAACGATTAAAATATTGGCACAATAGATATAAAATAATAATAAATATTGGCCGATAGATATAAAATCGAACATCCTGGCATCTTTTGACTCGTATAAACCAGCATGTTCCATCAAAGATCAGACAAGGGAGGATGGGGTCTGGTAGTCCTTCTGCAGCCTTGGACTCTGCTATTGGCCAGCATTTGGTTGACAACCCATGCTGTGCTGATAGATATAAAATAGAATGGTTTAAGGTGCTACATAGAGCGGACTCCAGAAACCATTTAAAGATTTTGGAGTCTGTCTATTGTGGTGCGGAAACCTTTGTGCCGGCAAAATGAAACATCAAATGCATTGTTTCTCTTTAGGGAACTTTGAATCTTTTCTCCCCCCCCCCTCGTTGTGCCAATATTTTAATCGTGTTAAACGTTAATAAACTTTATTTTCTTTATTTTAGTGTCCCCATATTTTTGGCACATTCAATAGTCCCCCATTAGAACTCTTTACTTTCGACATAATATTATTTTTACGCTATCGATTTTCTCCTGATGAGATGATAGCTGAAAGAGCTCTCGAGAAATTTTCACCTATTTTATTTAAAATATATATATATATATATATATATATATATATATATATATATATATCATAATTTAGGAATTTAAAATTTGTGATTTGAAAAAGTTAAATTTCAAATAAAGAAATTTTATTGCATGCAAGACAAAGAATACAGTATAGTAATATATATATATATATATATATATATTTGTGGAAATATGTTTTTTCAATTATATTCACCTTTTATTTATTACCAATCCTTTAAACCAGCATGTTCCATCAAAGATCAGACAATTTTTAATTTATGAAGCTCCACGTAATTACAGAGCATATAACAAATAAATGATAAAAGTCTATATTCAAAATTTTATGATGTTGACCATCTTACAACTTATTCCTTTAAGTATATTGACATTTACAATTATTGGCAGCACCTGTTTCATAGCACAAAATCATTCATTTAGCTATTATATGAATTAATGAATTTATTCTACCCATAACTCATAATAAATATATAGGAAAGAATGGGGGCGGGGGTTAAGGATTGAGATAAAGATAATGGAAGGCCGCCCTAAATCTTAAGCATACTAGTGTGTATAGGTTCAAACAGTAGGGGAATGTAGATCTGACATGGCTATGCTAAAAGGGGATTCAGATTTATTCGGGGGGGGGGGGAAGGTGGTAATCAGTTATAAAAATGCTTTTAATTTGACTAGAATTTTTGTGGTAAAAAAATGCAGGACTGCCCTCTTGTATATCCCCCGCCCCACAACTATCATCCTTACATACATTAGTGAAGAGGGAAAGAGAAAGAATGAAAAGGGGAAACCATAATAGCTTTTTTATTTAAGCTTTTCTACTTATCTATGAAGCTTTGAAAGTTGTATAATAATAAAATCTATAGTAAAAGCACCTATCAATTCATCAAAAGAAAATAAAATGCAGATGGGCATGATTACTTAGGGTTTTTTTGCTTGGTTATCTCCCCTGTGGTCTTGCTAGGCTACAGCCACTCTGATGAGTCGTAGACGACGGAACACGTGTCAGTGAATATTTACATTTTAAAAATAATATATATATATATATATATATATATACACACCGCTCCCCATGTGGGGGTCCCAAATTGGTTAAAAAAAGGGAAAATTATTCCCAACTCGCATTTAGGTAAAAATGCAATTTCGTAAATAATTGAATTCATTCAAAACATATCGCTAAAACCAAAACAAAATCTAAGTAAATCGCGATATATCCAGACAGTTGGCGAGATGGTCTAGGGGTAAGGGTTTAGGCTCATTACCGTTGGGTCCTGATTTCGAATCTCGCTAGATACAGCCACTCTGATGAGTTGTAGATGATGAAACACGTGTCAGTGGATATTTACATTTTAAAAATAATATATACACTAGCGGGGGTACCTGGCGTTGCCCGGTTGTTTGGAGGCGTGTGCGAAAGGTGGGGTGGGGGGCAAAATAAAGAATATGCGAAGAAGTAACCCTATTTAAATATCCAAATAAAATAAAAATGATGTAAGACTTCTGTAAAAAGTCGGCAAAATCAAAAGCAAAGAAACAACAGTGAACAAATGTCCTGAAAAACGACCCCCCCCCCCAAAAAAAAACACAGCGCAAAGCGAAACTCGAAAAAAAAAAAAAAAAAGGCATAAATAAACCTTCGATTCACTTAAATCCAATGGTGTGTTTCACCCAGTAGAAAACATAGAAGGAAAAGGAATGTTAAAATGCTGTTCCATTTTTGTAAGCAACTAGGAACCCAAACCAGTGTTTCTTCTTGCTGTCCCCTGTGAACGGATCAACAATGGTGTAAGTGGAAGCGAGGGTAGGAGGAATTTATTAGAGAGAAAAGATTTTACAACTTCCATTGATTCTAACGGATTTTGGCCGTGAACTCTCACCAGAAAAAATATAGGAATCCACGATTATCGAGGAAGTGTAGAGGTAATAGGCCTATACATACCTCAGATAATGTGCTGCAGTTTGTGCATATTACATTTGCATAAAATGTCTTGCTTTTCAATCTTATTAAGGTCAAAATCAGAGGGGAAAAAAGAGTTCATTTTATATATATATATATATATATATAGGGAGAGATAGGGATATATGAGAGAGAGAGAGAAAGAGAGAGGGGAGAAAACTGATAACAAAACAAAACATAGTGAAGGAAACATATATAGTGTCCTGGCGACCCTTGAAGAGGTGAACAAGAGATATGCAGCAACAACAAAAAAAAAAGTCTGAATTTATTGGAATTTATACTGATGTGTTATAGGAAAAATAGAAACAAAATATGAATAAAAATGAAATGAAAGTTTTTTTTTTTTACGTATTGTTTTTACCGAAATGGCCAGAAAAGCAAAAATAAATAATTAATAAACTTACAGTTTGAATCAATATTGCCACAAGGACACCACCAGCTTCATGGTATGCATATGGGAAATTCAGAAGGCCAGCGCCTAAAGCAGCATTGACAATCAGTAAGACAGCTCCATACCAGCTTGTGTCATCTTGAAAATTATGGAGGAAAAAAAAGAAAAAAAAAGAAAAAAGAATTAGTACTCAGTTTTGAATAGAAAAGACTGAGTAATTAATGTAATCACTCAGTTTATTTAGAAACAACTAGCAGGGAGACCCAACATTGCCCTGGATTGAATGAGGATCAACGAATACTCCACACTTCCAAGACTTATTACCATCACAAATTCTTCAATCAAATTGATTGATTGCCTGCTCTAGTCAGGAACCCACCAAGGTGCACAGGGAAGAAGCTTCATATGCAGTGACTTAGTCCATAATACATTCTAGTCTACATTGCACTGCTGATTATTTAAATGATTTTTATATATAACTAGCCTGGGTGCCTGGTAATGCCCAGGGGTTTGGAGGTGTGTGTTGAGTAAGCAAACAAAAAAAAAAAAAAAAGAAAAAAGTGGTAGTAGGCAGGCAATTAGGCAGGCTTGAATCCGTACTGCGAAGGAGGAAAAAAAACAAAAAACGTGACCTCTTTCACAAATCGGAAGTGGCGAAAGTTTAAATTAAGGTTAGTCAATCGGAAAGAGGGGATGACTTTTGAAAATATCGTTGAAAAAAGCGACCTCTCCTTGTAGAAAAGTGCCCAGCTGAGAGTGAAGAAATTAATGTTTTTAGCCAATTTTTTTTTATATATTTGTTGCCCTAAGGGTCGAATTTCAAAATGATACTGATCTTGTGAAAATCAGTCACCTCTGTCGAAAGTTTTAGGCAGACATATATACATACATACTTTTAAACAGATAGGTGAGATTTATATTTTGGAGGTGTGTGTATAGGGGGGGGGAAGGTTGTTAAGTAATAACTGTTTAAATATTATAATTAAAAAAAAAATGTTAAAAAATCGGAAAAACCAAAACAAAAAACAGTGAACGAACGTAAAAAAGGGTGAAAAAAAATTAACGGCGAAAAGCAGAAAAAAAATGGCATAAATAACCGTTTCAATACCTCAGATCGAACCTGCAATTTGAAGATAACAACTGATGACCGTGTGTTTAGAGGTATGTGTGTGTAGGGGGGGTAAACTAAAGAATAACTGAAGTAATAACCCTGTTTGATAAAAAAAATGTTGTCCAGGTGTTTGGAGGTGTAAAAGAAAAAAAGTTTTGGTACCCTAACCCTAGGCTCGAACCCGAAGCCTGGAGGCTAAAGCGGAAAAAAAGTCTCACATGTTACCCTGATGCCAAAGAGATAAAGACCTGAGACCTGACAAAATTAAACCTTAAAAAAAACTGCAGGTTGTTTAAACTAACGTCAATGTTTTCTAGGTCAAACATGACGTCATCGTCGTAGTAGCAGTAGGAGAGAAAATGAAGGAACGATTTTTTTGCTACCCCTCTCTGTACAAAACTGCTCAGTTGAGAATTAATGTTTTTGGTTAATTTTTCGATATTTGTCGTTGAAAGGTTTGAGCTTGAAAATGATACCGATCTGGCGAAAATCCGTTGCCTCTGTCGAAAGTTTTTGCGAGACATAAACACAAACACACATTTTGGATTTTATATATATATATATATATATATATAGACTAGTGGAGGTACCCAGCGTCGCCCGGGTATTTGGTGGTGGTGGTGTGTGTAGGGGGGGGGGTAAACAATAAGCGAAGTAATAACCGTGTTTAAACTTCTAAAAAAATCGGAAAAACCAAAAAAAAAAATTTTTTTTAATGAACGTGTTCAGAAAAACAAAAACAAAAAAAAAAGAAAAGCAAAAAAAATGGTATAAATAAATTTGTTTCAATATTAAAAAGTTTAAAAATCGAAAAAAATAATAATATATATCTGATAACTCGGATTGAACCTGCAATCTTAAGATAACGACGCTGTCACTTTATCCATTATGCTATGGACGCATGAGCGGATGTAGGTCGGTTTTTATAATATTGAAATGAATTCAAGGTACATCTTTTGCGCATGTTGACGCATGCATAGAAGCCATCTTGTTATGAAGGAACGATTTTTTTCCACCCCTCCTTGTAGAAAAGGGTCTGGTTGAGAGTGAAGGAATGAATGTTTTTAGTCAATTTTTCAATATTTGTCGTCGGAAGGTTCGAGCTTGAAAATGATACCGATTTGGCGAAAAGCCGTGGCCTCTGTTGAAAGTTTTTGTGAGACATACAAACACACATTTTCGCTTTTATATATAGACTAGCGGGGGGGGGGGTACCCGGCGATGCCCGGGTGTTTTGAGGTAAATCAAAACTCCGGGGAGGGGGTGTTAAATAATAATAAACAAAAAATGTTTTGGTAGGCGAGTATGAGTTGGAAATTAATGTGAAAAAAACAAACCGGCCGACGTTAACCATTAGGCTACCTCGACATACCACGTTAGGCAGGTTTAAATTTATTTATTTACCTATAAAAACAGGCATGCGCAATAAAAGTTAACTCTGCTGCTTCCATTTGACCTAATTAAGAAGGTCAAATAGAAGTCATGCAGCGTTTGGGTTTTGTTTACCCAAATTTGACTGTTTTTTTCCCCAATAGATGTTGGGGAGTGGAAAGCATGTCCACATTGAATAGCAACTCTCTGATATACAAGATTGATCAAAGCTGATTGCTTCTGGACGTTTTTCCCGGCACAATGCCAAGAATACGTCCGTTTGAGTTTAGTTTCACTTTATTTATACTAAAAAGCCCAATCAACACGCGAGAAGCCAAAATAGCAATAATTTTGTAAAAATCGGCGTAAATAAATCTATACACTATGCGCTTTCCTAATTCCTAGATATTATTATATAGGACCTATATAAACAGTTTTAAGCGATATTAACGAACCCGGGACCGTGTGCGAGAAAAGCCTTTGCCAGACATACACGAAATGCTCACACACATTTTGCGTTTTATATATATAGATATATATATAGACTAGTGGGGGGTACCCGGCGTTGCCCGGGTGTTTGGAGGTGTGTGTGTTAAAAAATAAAAATGTTGGCCGTTTGGAGGTGTAAAAGAAAAAAAAAAAGTTTTAGTAGGAGGGTAGGATTGAACCCCGAAGCCTTGATGCGAAGATGGAAACGAAAGGAAAAAAAAGCCAGACACCTAACCATCTCGGCCACGAGAGGAGAGTAATTGATAAGTGTGTTAAGTTAACGTTTATAAAGGGAAACATACAGGTGCGAGGAAGTTACTGTTTCCCCTGCGCTATCATTCGCTTTTCGAAGACGCGGCGATTGAAAATAGCTGGTAAAAGTCGAGCAAATTAAAGATAGCCACGACCCCTGTTTTTAAGTCGTAGATTTAGACATGACATAAAAAGTTTTAAGAAGGAGCGAGTTGAGCGAGAAGGCCAACGAAAAAAGCCTTTCGTGGACATACAGAAAAAGTGCACATACATACACACACATTTTCGCTTTTATATTTATAGACTAGCGAGGGGTACCCAGCGTTGCCCGGGTGTTTTTGGGCATGTGTGAAAAAAAAGAGGTGGGTTTGAAAAAAAAAAAAGGAAGCTTTTACGACAGTCTTCTACACATGTGCAAATATATATTTATACCTTTCAAAATGTTATATTTTTAGTTTTTATAATACGGATGATACGAATAAAGCTGAAAATATTGTATAGAGAAACTGGTATTATACAGCAATCGATTAATACATTTGAAAATAAACGATTCAATTTAAAAACAAGGAATTTTACATAAGAATTTTTCTTGACACCAAGCAATATTGAAAAACAGATCTTTGCATTACTAGCCATTACTAGCAAAGATACCCACGCTTTGCACGGGACTTTGCTGTACCCGAGCATACAACAAAGTCCAAACCTTAACCTTTGACCTTGACAAATAGTGTGCACCATCCCTAGGTCGGATACAATCATCATGTCTGGTTTCGTCATGATCAGTCCAGTGGTAAGAGTTGTACACACAAAAAATATATTTTATATATATACTAGCATGAGTACCCAGCGTTGCCTGGGTTGACATGAAGTTCTGTTTGAAACACACCTGTATACTAATCATTTTCATCATGGGCAACGTGGATACCCCCACAACAAAAATAAAAGAACGGATGAAAACATGTAAATGTAATCGCCCCAAAGAAGAAGTACCTCTCCACAAGATATTTCAGCAGAAGAGCTACAAAGAGAAGAAACTATTTTCCGGATATTGAGCACTGGAAAGACCCCCCCCCTGCAAAGAAGAGATAATTAAAAATAAATCAGTACAACTTTTGTTTCAATAAAAATAGCAGCGAATGCCCGTGCGATCGCAAAAAAATAAAATAAATAAAATAAAAAAATAAAAAAAGATCTACCAAAAATTAATTCCAAAAACAATTAAATAACATTTTTCGTCATTTTATATTTCTAATGTAATCCTCCCCTCCCCGTCCCCCCCCAAAATTGAATTTGTCATATTTTGGGGTTCGTTCTGTTTATAAAATTGTTAGGTGAAAGTACAGAATAGTTTCATAAAAATTAATTAAATTTACCATTATTTTATGTTTCAAATGTAATTTCTGTCCCCTCCACCACCAAAAAAACTAAAAATTTTTGTATTTGTCATGTTTTGTACCCCCCCCCTCGATCACCAAACTTCAAAAAAATGCTAGAGATGACATGTCTGGTTGAGCGCTTTGTGGCCAAAAAGTGGGTGCTAATTTTACATTAAATTTATATAGAAAAGTTATTCCCCATGCTAAAATGTTAATTTTTTTTTTCTAAATTTCTTCTTTCATATTATTTATAAAGACTGCTTAAACGTATTAGGCCACAAAAACCAGGTCTAAATTTTTTTTGGTCAATGTCAACTCCCCCCCAAAACTTTAACATGACGACTTTTAATGGTTTCCTGTGGTGCTGAAAACGAATATTATGTTTAAATTTGGGGCAGATAAGTAGTTTTCATATATGAAGAAATTACTTTTTCAAAAAGTGGGGGATCACTTTCCTATATAAATTTAACGTAAAACGAGCACCCACTTTCTGGTCACCTAGTGATTTCTTCATATCATAAAACAAATTTAACTGCGATATTCGTTTTCAGCACTCCCGAAAATTGGCGCTGTTTCTTTTTTACTAAGAGATGCGTTCATTTTTTCATCTCGTAATTTAGGACGCTAATTTTGCTGTTAGTAAGTTTACAAAAGCATACTTTTGTTTTTCGTTCTTTTTTCATTATACAACTTGTATAGTTAACAGGTGTCTCTGCAGTTTAACATTTCACAAAAATTCTGTTTACATTAGGAGGTGGTTAAGTAAAGTACAGGAGCACCTGGTAAAAACTATACAAATTCTATAATTGAATACCCACTTAAAAAAAAAAAAAAATATTTTTGTAAACCACTCGTGTAAGCTTACTGACAGCATTATTTACGCCCTAAATTATGAAAACATAAACGAATCTCTTAGTAAAAAGACAGCGCCGGTTTTCGGTGGTGCTGAAAACGAATATCAGTTAAATTTGTTTTATGATATGAAGAAATTATTAGGTGGTTAGAAAGTGGGTGTCCATTTTATGTTAAATTTATATAGGAAAGTGATCCCCCACTTTTTGAAAAAAGTAATTTTTCATATCATGAAAACTACTTATCTGCCCTAAATTTAAATGTGATATTCGTTTTCAGCACCATCGAAAACCATTAAAAGTAATCATTTTGAAGTTTTTTGAGGAGTTGGAAAGAAACTTGACATTGACCATTTTTTTGTTAAACAACGCTAGGTCATGTTGTAAAAATTGAGCATTTTTAATTTAAGATATTAAATGAATTATAAAGAAAATCTGTTTCACAGGCAATTAAACACACTTGCTATGGTATAATTATTATAATAAATCCTGGGCAACACCGATTAAATTTTATAAACAAAAAGAGCAGAGGATGATGGATTTTGTTCACATGTGTCTCTGACTAATTCTGCCCTCGTAAGGATGCAAGTAAATGAGGACATTAGTTTTATTTTTCTCTAAAAATAAAAACGGTTACTTAAAAATTACGAATAAGCGAAAAAAAAAAAAATTCTTCTGAATTAAAAATAAAAATAATAATTCAGCTTAGAATAATATTTCAAAATGAAAACAAATATTTAATAACGTGCTCCATTTCAATTAAACTATCACAGTTATTTCCCCTTTTGATTTTCTGGTTTTTGGTTTGAAAACAAAACGGTTTCAGATTTCAGATAAACTCAGTTAAATCATATATAACTTGAAATTTAAATAAATTAAATAATTAATTTTATTTTAATTAGTACAGTTGAAACAAAGCTATTATGTCGAATAAGTAATGCCATCGAGGTAATTATTTAAATAGATTTAATTTAATGTGATATATTAATGACCATAACTCAATAATGTAAAAGTGGTTTGAAAAATGCTGTATATTGAAAGTCCATATACAATATAATGTCTCCTTTGACAGAAGTATCCTAACATGGGCATTACTATTTCTTGACCAGGAGAGGTGTACACACATTTGATCTTTATATTTCTTTGGTCATTGGGAGTTGTATACAGAGACATACACACACACACGAACGCTACTACTTTATATATATACTAGCATGGGTGCCTGGCGTTGCCCAGGTATTGTGAGGTGCATGTTGAGCAAAAAAAAAAAAAAAAAAAAAAAAAACCCGGTAATTTTTTAAAAAAGATTGACCCCTATTATAAGCCCTTAGAATTTATTGTTTTGTGCTCAAATCAAGTTATTAAGTTAGATCCATGTCCAAGGAACCTATATCTAAAATTTCAAGTGTGTAGACCCAAAATTGTCGGAGGGTTTGGTAGGGTTCTCAAAGGTCAAATCGTTGAACTTTGACCCCTTAATCGCCAAATTTCTGGCCAAAAACCGATCACATCGATTTTCCCAAATCTCAGTACCATGTATATCAAATTTCGAATATGTAGACTAAAAAATGACAGAGTTATTGTGTAGGGAAATGTACACAGACAGACAGACACTTTCACTTTTATAGATATAATAAAGATTATATATATATATATATATATATATATATATATATATATATAGAGAGAGAGAGAGAGAGAGAGAGAGAGACCATAAATTTTCAAATATAAATTTTTTTTATTTAAATTTTTTCAAATTGAAAGTTTTTTTTTGCAATTTTAGAAAGTTTTGTGTTTTCTGTTTATTAGTACGTCTGTTCATACTTTGAATTTTTCAAGGGAGATAATTACATAAAAACTTTTGGCATCAAATGGTGCTAATGTTGGAGAGAACAGATACCACAATTTGATTTTAGCTAAAAAGCTAAGGAGCTATAAAAATGTTTTTGTTAACTAGGCATTTTTAAATGAATGCAAAAAAAAAAAAAAAAAAAAAAAAAAAAAGTATAGTCTTTAAAATAAACTATCATGCCCCTGGTGTTGCCAGCTCATAAAATATGCTTAAATATGATATTTTAATTTATACAGATTTTGTATTTATTAATATAGACTCAACTTTCTATTGTTTATTATATTGTACCTAACATATAGTAATGATTTCAAAAGTAAAAAAAAAAAAAAAAAATGACTCGAGTTGCCATTAGCTAGAATGAAAACCCAAAAAAAACATATCTATCGTTATTGTTTGAGTCATGTCCATACATATACGAAAACTTAAAACAAAAAACAAAAAAAAACCCAAAAACGTTAAGCCTATAAATGTATCTTTACACATGCACAGAAAAGCACTCAGTCGACTTATGCCTGCCAAGTTCCAACTTTTTTCTAGCAACCAAACTCCAACCTCTGTCCAATTGATGAAATGTTGCATCTCTGTGTTTTACAAGTATTTTAATGGAATGTGCTCTGACGAATTCAAAGCACTTTGGAATTCTCTTTTGTGTCTTTACATCACCGACTGTACTGACATGCAGAAGTTCAACTGCAACTGCTGAACTCCCTACATAGTATCCCTAGAAATTTGGTTTCAAATAGTAGCCTCTTATGACAAAAAGTGGCACTGTGCCTGGTGAAATAAATAAATAAATAGATAAAATAAAAATTTGACTCTTTAGCAGCTATTTTTACTTGCAAAAAAAAAAAAAAATTAAATTTATTCTACAGGTCTAACTCCTCTATCAAGTTTCAAATTTGTAGATTAAAAATTGACAGAGATTGGTAGAAACCGTCTCTCACACAGGCAGACAAGGTCACTTATATATATATGGGTGCCCGGTGTTGCCCGGGTGTTTGGAGGCATGTGTTGGGCAAAAAAAAAAAAGTGGTAGTAGGCAGGCAAGCTTGAACCTGTGACGAAGGTGGGAAAGAAAGTGGGGGGGGGGTGTAAGGATGTTGGTTGAGCAAAAAAAAAAAAAAAAAAAAAAAAAAAAAGACAAAAAAAAATCTCAAACTCATACCGCAAAGGAGGAAAATAAAGTGTAAAAAAAAATATGACGCGTTAGCTGTTGTGCCCATCGCCAAACCAGAAATGACATAGGTTCAAATTAAGGCTAGACAATCGAAAAGAGGCAATGACTTTTGAAAATATTGGCGAGAAAAGCAACCCCCCCTCCCTGTACAAAAGTGCCCAGTTGAGGGTGAAGGAATTAATGTTTTTGGCCAATTTTTTGATATTTGTTGTCCGAAGGATCGAGCTTCAAAATGATACTGATCTCGTGAAAATCCAATTCAAATCTGTCAAAAGTTTTAGGCAGACATACAAACATACATACATTACATACACACACACTAACAGACAGACGAGATTTATCTAATAGAAGATTTTAATTTGTTTATATCAATAATATTGTGGAATTGGCGTCCGTGCTTGACATTTATAAATAGTAAATAAATATGTTTTAATTTTAAGTTAGACAATCATTTTTATATATAAGTGTCTTAATATCTCTCCCTTTCTCTATTCTATACACAATTTATCTTTCTTTCAATAATATTTTGAACCCCCTCTTTTTTCCTTTGTAGCCATTTGTGAATTATTTCATGGAATTTTACCTTTTGGATTTCTTTGGATTTTTACTTGTGGATAACCAACTTTTCTTGGATTTTACCATTATTGGATATTCTACACTTCACCCGACCATCCATTCACATAAAATTATTTTCCTTTTTTCCCCATTCCCTCTGCTTCATTATTTTTTACCAAGTAAGCTCTATGGCTTACTTATAGTTCCATTAAATACTTTGAAAGCAAAATCCGATTCCGCATTTTGTTAATTCCTTCCCTCTGATGAGAAGGAAAGCATTTCTTTTGAAACTCAGTGGATTAAAGACAATCCACTTGATTTGTGTTTCCTTTTTTAAAAATTAAATGTTTTTAACTCTTCTTGAAGTGTTTTTTTACATGTTTTATTAATTATTTGTTTATATATATATGCATGTATATAAGAGATATATCATAACGCTGCTTTATTTTAACCGCTCCCCCTCCACCGCACATGTAATGGAACGCAACAATTTTTTTTTTAATTGTACATATTTTCGATTCCTCCTTTTTAAAATCTTTTGATACGGCTTTGAGAAAGCAAGGGTGAAACCAGTCAGCTGACTCCGTCCTTTTTGTTTTTACTTTGCCGGTTTTTGAGATTAAAAAAAAAAAAAAAAAAAAAAGAAGATATTACTCACTTTTTACTTTTTTCTTATTTATACTCCCAGGCAACTTTGGATAACCATGCTAGTTTTATAAAAATGGTTCCGCCATTTTAACTTTTGACAAATCCCTAGGCACGAAATGCCTCATTTGCAAAAGCATTTTTGGAATTTCAAACAACAATTTGACGTTCAATAGATATAATAATCTGAATATTATTTTGAAAATGAATCAAATAAGCATTTCGGATTGGGGTTAGGGTGCATGTGTACTTTTTTTTTAATCAATTCAACCAATTGTTGACTTTTTTTTTTTGTCAAAGGTTAAATCTGATACATGTTATTGTTATCTAATTATCTCTCTCTCATATATATATATATATATATATATATATATAAGAACAAGTAGTTAATAAAACATCTTATTATAAGCTCTATTTCCTATTTGGTTTTATCAAGCTTTTACATCTGGTTGAGATTACTTTATAAATATTAACTCTTTAATATTTATAATATACTTTAGTTTTGCCATCTTGGATTATTTTGGTAAACTTAACTGTAATTCTTATTATATATATATATATATATATATATATATATATATATATATAGGCACACACACTAGCAGGCTGCCAACGCCGCCCAGACATAGACTACGCATAAATATTATATTTTACTAGCAGGACTCGTTAACTGGCATTAAAATGAACTAAATTCCTGTAGTCACCTGTACGTTCCCATGTAAACACGTAAATGATATTGGGGGGGAAAAAAAAACGCTATAAACAGAACGTTTTCTTTAAATAATAAAGTATTATTTATTTTAAATGACATATATACAGAATTTTGTTTATATTATAAACAATATAAATAGAACACTTTATAATTTGAAACAATGTATACCTTTTTAAATTTTAATTTTAGACAACTGAAACAATTTTTTTTTATAATTTTGAAAGAAATATTGTTCACAGACATTTTTCAATATATATACTTATAAGGAAATAAAATTGTGGGAAATTAGGTAAAAACAAGTTATTTAGGCTTGTGTCCTATTTGCATTTAAAAATAAAAACAAATCATTTAATATTAGTTATTACCTGTGCAAGCCCTCAGGAAAAAAATTAAGGAAAATTAAGCAACCCCCTATAAAAAATGAAAATAGCATAGAGTATCCTTTCGTGCATAAAAAAAATACCTGCAGTAGCCAGGCTCAAATGTGTAATGCTAAGAGAAAAAGGAAACACTTTAGTCGCCTAGCCCACGGTGAACTTATGACATTACGGGCCTTCGAAATAACGCCTTTAAAATGTATCAGGAGGCGTGAATGATTTTGCGAACCCAATAAAATGAATACAAAAGCTTAGTACGGCTCCTCTCACTATCTCCGAGTATATTTGCCTCCATAGTCTCTTGCTTGCTCACTGTTCTGTAAAAACTCCAAGTTCATGCTTACATGCCTGTTTGTTTATGGAGAAAAAATGTAATAAACATTAATATAGTAAATGACGCATTATATTTAGGAAAAAAAGAAAAAAACAATTGGCCTTTTTCAGGTTAAAATGATTACAAGGTGTAGAGAGAGCGGCCATGTTTGTTAAGGTCTAGTGTGTTCGTTTATTTAAGAAGACGTGTATTACCAAATAAGCGATTTTTCAACTCACAGCCAATGAGAATTGCCGGAAATGTATAAGGGAGAAATTATTTTTGTTATGGGAAAAGGAAAGGTAATGGTTTGTGGATGAGTTTATGAGCCAGTTACGAAGGTAGACAGGGCAGTATATGTATAATGTGTATATTAGTTCCCAGTGTTGACTGGTGGCAGTATGAGGACTTTAGATTTAGCGGGAAAAGTAGTAACTACTACATCTAAAGATGGTGAGATTGTGATGATGGTGCCCCTAGGATACAATCTAGGATTTTATTATAATGGCTAAATATGTCTAAAATGTCGTTCTAAAGTTACAAAAGAGTGGCTAATAGTGTAGGTATAATACATTTGTATGTGGCATCTGTTGTTGTAAACCTACGGTACTTTGGTTCAAAGGGGAATTTCTGCAATCAAAATATATATATGGAGATTAATGCAGATTTCTTATTTATCATAAACAGAAAAACAGCAGGTATCAAACGTAACATTAAATTTCTTATAAAAAATAAAAAGTGAATTAAAAAAAAAAAAAATCGAAAGAAACAGAGACATGTGTCTGCGAGTATTATGGTTTTTCTAAACAGTTCACTTCTTGTAAATATAAAAAATACTCAAGCTGAGATCGAAATCAAAACCTAAAGACAGTGATAAATCTGATCACCCTCACATACCAATTTTTTAATTTTGACCCCTTAGCAGCCCTTTCTTCCGGATGAAAACCGATTAAAAATATTTTCCACATGCCTGAATACTCTATATACAAAATTTCATGTTTGTAGATCAAAAATTTGTTGAGTATATAGGTTGAGAAGTATCCTTCAAAACACACATGCACATTCTCACTTTTATAGATATATATATAGAATATGAAAAAATAACAAAAAGTGGCAATATAAAAATATATACTGATGCATATAGGTTTATTCGTTGATTCAGTATGGAGGTTACATCAATTAGGGGTGTAAGATAAGAACACTTTATACCATGGCATTTCAAAGCCTAATGCTTCTCATTAGAGGAGAAAAGATGCTAGGTAACATATTAAAGATGCAACGTCTAGTGATAGCAAAATCAGGAGTGAAATAATTATGCGCAAGAGGAAAAGGGTAATATATTCAAACTGTTGAGGGAGGGAAGTGGGAGAACTACAGTAATCTACGTGATAAAGGAGGACTATATATATAAGGATAAAACCCTAGGTACCTTTCAGCCTATTCATTTTCAAGGTACCTGGAGCTTTATCATTTTAGCATTCCTGAATTGGTAATGACTCCATTTATTCTTTTTAAAACATGAATGAAATTTGGTACTATAAAAAAATCGATTATATATATATATATATATATATATATATATATATATATATATATCTCAAACTACTATTAAGTTTTGGTCTACAGACTTGAAACTTGATATATAGTGGATTTGGACCTGTGAAACAAATTCAGTTTGATCTTTAACCAGTAAAAATAGCTGCTAAGGGGTGAAAACTGAAAAAAAAAATTAGAACTTGGCAGGTATAGTTTGACATGATGTGTATGCTTTACACAGGTGCAAAATATACATTTATACGTTTAACTACATTAATTTGTCAAGTTTTGATATGCATGTGTCGTTAGCTCAGATGGTAGCAAATACAGATAGAGCTAAAGTTTCGGTTTTGATTCTAATTGATCGAGTATAAGTACTAATTAAGTAATTCACAATTGTATTCTTAGTATCACCCGCACTGGGGATTGAACCCTCAACCAAACGGCAAATTTATTTATCTTAAAATTTCACCAAAAATTTTACTATCGAGTAATTTTCTTCAAAAAACAGGATGTGTTACAGGGCCAAAATTGGTCAGATGTCATTCGCTTGGTTTTTCTAAGCTAGTTCTAACCACCAAAATACCACAGTCATTTATGGACAGCCCTACTTAACATTATCACCTAATGGTTTGACGGTTTTTATTTAGAGAAATACATACACACAATTTCATTGGTTTGGAAGTACTAGAAAAAAACAAAGAAAAAAAGATATCCAAATAAAATGCTAGGTGTAGTCGTTAATAAGATCCTACCAAATCTATCTAGGTATGACCATCTTATTGTTTTCTAGATGGTTTTAAGAACTGAAAAGAAGCAAGTCAGTTCCTAGGTATAAAATAATAAATTAGGGACAAAATTAAAAAAACTGGGTGGAATTGGGGGAGGGAGATATGGATGGCATCCTCCAAGATAAATATCAATTTTGGTGGGTAGGGTAAGGAAAAAATTAACATGAGTGAGTATTTCAGAGTGCCTTTAATAAAAAAAAAAAAAGGAAGGAGGTCTGAACTTCATTGTATCACTAACTAAGAGATTTTGCTAACTGGGCTGGAGTTTGATAAAACCTTAGGCTGGCGTGCAACATGCTTTGGCAGGCAACATGTACTCAAACTTAGTACCATCCAAACACACATAATCTAGTAGTGTGTATTAACCTTCCTTTAAATAGTGCAGTCTCTTTCTATTACATCTAATTTTGACTTAAAGCTGATGTTCAAAGTGTGAAATCAAAACAGGTGGCTGGCCTATCCCTAACCATAAAATCCAAAGAAAAGCTACAAAGAATAACATTCTCTGGAGGAAAAGACACGTAGAGTTATCTGATTGGTACTAGTTCTGGTTTGCAGTACTTTAAATTATTTGTATTTGAAAAGGAGGTTCATTTAGAGAAACTTTCTTTTTAGTTTTTCTACTTTGTTGTGCACCAAATATAACTCAGCATTCCCTGCAAAAATACCGGATGTTGACCTTTACATGACTTCAACACATGTGGCAAAATGATACAATTTTGTCTCAGTACTGAAATGTCACTATCAACAGCAGGGATGTGACGGTGGCTAAGTAGTCAACAACATGAGCTAGCAACCTAGGTGTGCCTGGTTCGAATCCAGTTTGTTTCACAGAAATGCTGTCATAAAACCCACACTTGATCTTTTCCACAAGTTCACCACATCCTGAACACTGATTGACCAAGCATAGCGATTCAAGACTGCTTCTATTAGGAGTGCAAGCTATTCATAGTTCCAGCAACGACCAAATTAAAGTGAGGGTCCAGAATCAGTTTAGCATCCTGCTTCACTGTCCTGAGCCAGGTTTTGAGTTTTGAGTCTTCCAACAACGTTTCTTCTAGCCTGGTGGTGGTGCTGTATCGACCCAGAGAAGTAAGTACCCCATGTATTTCTTTAAAAAATGCGTGTTGAAAGTGAAATATCCACGTAAAAATGATACAACTAAGTGGAACATTTAACAGATTTATTTACAAGTTCGACTTTTATGATATTTTTAACCACTGGATGTGCAACGATAAGTCTCAGTTTTGAAGCATGTGTTTTTGTCTCAAAGTGTCATGATGGACTTCCCTTTCTTTTCCAATTCAAGGGCGATCACTCTTTTCGTTTAAGGGAAACAACTTCTTTTTAGGTTAAACCTAACAGTTATCTCCCCTGTTGTTACCCCCCCACCCCCACCCCGCTCTTCATAGCTGAAATTGCCAAGATGACTGACGGTACTATTGGGCCCATGTTTCCAATGATGGAATCGGGAATAGTTAGCCATATTCTGCAACTTTGCCCAAGTTTGATGAAACTAGACTGCAATGGTTTGAGATGCCGTTTGTGCTCAAAAGGAAACTGGCTCAATCCAACCAGGATGGTAACCATTACAAGTACAAACATTACTAGCAGTAACGATCCAGCCTGCTATGATTAGCAGCAATTTCCGATCCTGCCTGTAGCAAGATCATGTACTCTAGTCGCTAATGAAATTAAAAGTGCAGAAAAAAAAAAATGGAATGGTGAATGAGAACATGAACAAAAAAGCAAATTGAAGACAATGTTTGAGGCATCAATTTTCACACTTTTGGATCACCTTGGATCTTTCAAATATTATTAGCTTGATGCAAAAATAATATTTTTTGATGTTCAACTTCAAAAGATCACAACTCCTTTCATAATAAACTTGATTAATCAAAATAAGAACCATTGGAATCGACACATTTTTGTCAACAAGAAACGATTTTATTTATCCCATTAGCATAGAAATCCGGAGTTCTGGAAGCGATGAAATCATTGAAGACCAATTTGGCATCATCTTGGCTTTTGAAGCATTTTTCGTGCAGGAAGTTGTTGATATGCTTGAAAAAGTGATAATCGGTGGGCGAGAGATCCGGTGAATATGGCGGATGAGGTAGAATTTCGTAGCCTAATTCGTTCAGCTTCTGTGAGGTCAGTTGAGCAACATATGGGCGAGTGGTGTCATGGAGGAGAATTGGTCCCTTCATATTGACCAATCTCAGACACATACGTTTGAACTTCTGGTGCATTTCATCAATTTGTTGACAGTACTTCTCTGCCGTAACTGTTTCAATCGGATTCAAGAAGCTGTGATGGATGAGACCGGCCGCAGGCCACCAAACAGTCACCATAACCTTTTTTGGTGCAATTTCGGCTTTTGGAAGTGTTGTGGAGTTTCTCCAACATCCAACCACTGTGCCAAACATTGCTGGTTGTCGTAGAGGATCCACTTCTCATTACACGCCACAATCCACTCGAGAAATGGATTGTTTTTGTTTCACAGAAGGAGCATACAAGACGACGATTTTTTTTTTCATTATCGTTCAATTCACGCGGCACACAGTTATACAACTTTTTTGACTTCCTTATTTGCTTTAAATGGCGAACGACTATTGAGTGGTCAACCTCGAATTCAACAGAAACTTATGTGGTTTTGCGAGAATTGGCTTCAATTAAGGCTTTCAAATGTTCGTTATCATCCGCAGTCGGCCGGCCGCGACTGTCTTCATCTTTGAGGCTCTAGTCACCATTGCGAAATTTCTTGAACCACCGTTGTGCCACATATTTAGTGGTTCCTGGACCAAACACATCATTGATATCACAAGCTGTCTTGGCAGCTTTTTGGCCTAGTTTGAACTGGAACAGGAAAATCGTACGGATTTGAATTTTGTCCATGCTGTCGAAAAGCCTGTAAAAAATGAATGAAGAGACTGAGAACAGTAATGAATAACATGATATGATAGATCGAAAAACGCCTTCAAAATGATATACAACATGATTATATATATATCACTGAATTAATTCAGAAATTATATATAAAAGTAACATGTGAGAAAACGATATTGTTTTTGCACTAACCGACTATATCAGTAAATACGAGACTTGCTGTTAATATTAATAATATTCAGGACGGTGGAACAGACGGTCAAAAGTTTGGACTCGGTTTTGAGTCACTTGAAGGTAATGTAGGCGCTTATGGTAACAGAGACAATTATCTAGGGGAGATCACTCGCATTGGCTAAAAAAACAAAAACAAAACAAAAAAAAACATTTTTTGCAAGAGACAATTAATGCTAAAATAATGAATCAAACAATTTTAAGTAAAAAAAAAAAAAAGAAGAAAAAAAAAAAAGACCCTGTCTCCACAAACGCTAAAATGAAGTCAATCCTGGAAATTACTGGGGTGGTTTATTAATTTTATTTTATTTTTTTGAGGAGGGAGAGGAAATGAAATCGGTGAATGATTGTGTAATAAAATATGAATGAATTTGTTGAGATTTCAGAAAAAGATTTTTCATAAACTGCTCCGGCAATTTCCGGGACTAACTTTATTCAGCTTGTCTCTTATTTTTGCTTAGTCAATGCTAGTTATCTCCCTCTACAGAATTGTCTTCATCACTGTAATGTTATTTTTTTTTAAAATTATTTCATGAATCCACTTGAAAGAGCCAAAGTCGGTATTCAGAAGTCGGTTTGTTTTACAATCCACAGAGACTAGAAAAAAAGTGGTCAAAATTCATATACATAACGAATAAATATTATCAAAGGCAAGAGAAGTTTCTCTTCTTCCTATCTGGAATTTTGTTTTTGTGGTTCTGCTCGCTTTAAAACGTTTGCTTCGAAAAACAAAGTGTCTCACGTTTACATGAGAGCAAGGAAAATGGCCGCACACTTGGATCGTTAACTTCCAAATTTTGAAAATGATTTAAAACTGAAAAAAATGACACAAAATGCTGTTAGAAACCCATGCAATATATGTCACGGTAAAACAAACCCCCAGGAGTCTTTATGAATATTCAATGGTTACTAAAATAAGTGCCAAAGAAACGAATTATAACATTTACCGAGGATGATTTTGCCCCCCCCCCGCCAAAGAAAAACGAAGATGTATTTGTTTTTATTTGCGGTTGTAAGCAAATCTTTTATATTTTATAGTCATTCGAGGAGGTGAAGAAAATAAATAGAAAAATTTTGATAAACAAAGCAAACTTTGTTACACACACACACACACACACACACACACACACACACACACTGAACTTTGGTAATAAACAAATAAATAAATAAACAAAAATTTAAAAACTCATTTCATTGTTTAAATCCGAGTACTGATATACTTGTAAATCTATAAAACAAATAGTCATCTATATATATAAAAGCCAAACGTCTGTGTGTATGTATGTATGTTTGTTTGTAACGCTAAAACTTTTGAAAGACGGAACTAAACTTGACAAATTTGGTATCATATCGAAGCCCCATCACCCGGATGACAAATATCGAAATTTCACGTCAAACGGACCACTAGAAGTTGGTCAACTGATCAGTTATCTTCGAGGGGGGCCCCAAAAAAACCTGTCATTATCAATATATATAAAAGACAAATGTTTGTTTGTAACGCTAAAACTTGAGATGAAAGATTCCTCTCCCCTAAGAATAAAACATATGTTCAATATCTGCTTTTGTTTTTTCATTGTTTATACGGTCCCGAGCAACGCCGGGTTGTCCTGCTAGTAAAACAGAAAAGGCAAACCAGAAGAACAGCCGAATCAAAGTCCACAGTGTCCAGTCAAATCAAATCATATTTCTGATATCAAATTTCACAGTTAATACAATTTCCGGCGATAGTTTAGTAAAGATATTAAAAAACGAATAATTTGGAAGCTACCATTGTAATTTATTAGAATTGAAAAAAAAAAAAAAAAAAAAAAAAATCAATAGAAACCATTGTTTTTTATCTGAAAACTCCATTTATCACCTACAAAATTTCGTCCTGATAGTGTAGAAGAGCCTCTTTTTTTCATTTACAAAGGAAAATCAAATTTTAGTTAGATCCGTCTTAGCAATTTCAGTTACGAAGAAGGGGGGGGGCGGCAAAGAAGAGATAACTATCTAATTCTTGAAGTTTGCCAAAACGCACATAAAGTTCTAATAATTTTATTAATACAATTTGAAACGAGTTTTTGAAAGAAAAATAAAAGCAGAGAGAAAAAAAGGAATATCTAAAATTCTTCCAAACTCTAAAATAATATTGTCAAATTTTGGCAACCTTCAAGAATTAGATGGAGTTATCTCCTCTGGTGCCACCCTCTTTGTAGCTGAAATTGCCAAGATGACCGTGTTGCTATGGTCATCTAACTAAAATTTGATTTTCCTTCGTAAATGAAAAAAAAAAGAAAAAGAGGCGTTTCTACACTATTAGGATGGAATTTTGGAGTCGATAAATGGAGTTTTCAAATAAAAAAAACAAAAACAATGGTTTCTGAGTTTTTTGTCAATTCTAATAAATTACAATGTTAGCTTCCAAATTATGCCGTCGAAATTACCTGAATATTACTGAATTATTAAAAAAAAAAAAAAAATCTTTAATCGTGTTAGCAGGTGAAAAATTGCGGCCATCTTATTTTTATAAAATAAAGCGAAACAAAACCATAAACAAGGGAAGTGACTAAATGTTTAATGTGACTAATGCAAAATAAATAACAAAATAAATATAACATATATACAGTGGACTAGCAGTGTCAGAAATCCCCATTAAAAATTTGTGATAAACACTGGAATAATTAGACTTACTATCTTTCGACTTATAACTACTTGAAAAATGTAATTTAGACCCTAATTTTTTTTAATAAAAGAAGCAAAGTCCAAATTTAAAAATAATAACAGGTTTAATAGCAAAATATGCAATATTCGTTTTTTTTTTTTAATCGGTTTTCTTTAAAAAAAAGATTTCAAGAAAATCAACGAATTTTAACTTACTTTGAATATAATAAACATAAATTCCAAAAAATCACTTACCTATAAAAATACTATCAATGGGCACTTCCATTCTTCATGGTTAAAAATTTATCCATATTTATATTTTATATTCAATTTGCTTTTTAAATAAATTAATTTTTTAAGCAATGATTCAAAAATACCACGACTTCAGCTCATCACAAATGGAAAAAAAGGGGGAGACAACCGGCTCCCTTTCTTAAAGTTGAGGACTATCGTGGCCTGTAAGCGCCAGAATTAATCTTATTTTCTATTTCTGACATGTGTTTGCTGTAAATAAAAGTTGGGCCATCGTATTTGAAAAATGATCACATTTCACTTATCAGTTTTTGCTGTTAAAAAAACTACTCGACGAATTTTCCATTTTTTTTTAAAATTCTCTTAAAGAAATACAGGAGTTTTTGATTTAATGCATTTTATTTCTTCTTTATGGAGTGATTTTTTTTTTAAATCCCAAAAAAAAAAAAAAAAAAAATCAACATAGGTTTTAAAAAAAATGGTTTTAAACTTTTGACTTTACAGGTAAATTTGCACAAAACTATTTTTTTTGGTTTTCAATTAGATTATTTTATTTATTGATCTTTTATCTTCAATTTGTGATACATAAATCTGAGGTGAGAAAATGAATTATTTTTATTTTAATAGACATTTCAAAATGGGGGAGGGTGCACTAAAAAAAAAAAAAACGTTTGTCTAGAATATTATATTTGGTTTATTGGAAAGAGCAGAACATTTCACATTAAACCTGCAAATATTGTAAAAATCGAACAAATAGAAAAATTTTGATAGATTTTTAGATTGAAAAAAATTTAACTCGTAAAATTCAATTTATTTTATTACATAAAAAAAAAATGGCTGCATGAGCGCGCGCAGGGACTTTGTAAACACTGTTTTTTAAAAAATAAAAAATAATATTTCTATTATTTTTCAAAAAACTTTAATAGTTTATTTTGGAAGTATATTCCATGAAGAAATTAAACAAACCGCTTTAAAAAGAGAAATTACGAGTTTTGTATGTTTTATTCGCAGTTTTGTGTTAAGGGTGTGAAAAATTCCCTTAAAATTCTTACACACCTAACAGTGGACCTCTCAAAAGTTCATGGGCAGAAACAGGGATCCATGGACAAATGTATCTTTAGTTGACCTTTGACAACTAAATATCTTCGTTTACTAGCCAATTAGAAAAGTTACTTGCCAAACTCGCTTATTTTTGGAATATGACATCTTTGTTCTGTTATGATTATGTACACAAAGTTTGTCTCTGTATTTTTTTTTTTAATAAGTGTAATTCTAAATATACAACAAATTTTATGTTGATACTTGAAGGTATATAAACATTCTAATTTCTTCAGATGTTTTTAAACAGCCTTTGTTAAAAAAAGAAAAAAAAAGAGTATATTCTATTAAACTTTTATTGTTTAAATAATTAAACTTTTTTTTTTTTTTTTTTTTATAAAACGAACAAAGTGGAAAAGATATTTTTCACCCAGTAGAGAGCTTTGGAAGATTTTCGGTGAAAGAAATACAATCGCCAAAAGATAAGCGTTTCATTATTTCTAGTCGCCAAAAAATGCGACTGTTTCCACTTGCAATGTAGAGCCCTGAGAAAAGAAAAAAAAATGGATTTTATTTGAGCAAAAAATAAATATCGCACTGATTCATTTTCCACAAGTTCAATTGGAAAATTCCCAAAACTTTTTCAGAGTTTTCCAAGAATTATCGGGGAGGAAATTACCTCCACTATGAACTCTCTTACATAAGCAAAACATGATCGTGTTTTTCAAATTCCATTTTCTTTAATAAATATTTTTCTACCTTATCGATTTTCGTAATGCTTGGATATGATCATCTTAAAAATATGAGGAATACGTAGATACCATTATTTTCAAAATTTCATCCTACTAGTGTAGAAGCGCCGAAAAAGAAAAACTACTTTAATTGTTAATGAGAACTTTAGGCATTGTCAAACGAATGTGAAAAAAAAGGAACGCAGGATTCCGTGACGTCAGACTTGTAACTAGGTACGAGCAAAAATGGACAAATAAAGATAGGGGGGGGGGCCTAGTTTTGAAAGCCGATTTAGCATTATTTTTTTGTAGGTTTCTGACTACTTTTTTATTGTATTTGAAAGATTAAAGACTAAACTTAATTTCCATAAGGAAATTTGTACACGTGAAAAAAGAAAGAAAGAAAAAAAAGTTATGAAAAATGTTTTCATAGCGAGCTAACCAATTCAGCTAAATTTTGATTTTTAAACGCAATATTCGTTTTCATCATACCCGAAAAGCTTTAAAAGTCATTTTAAAAGGAAAATATAAAAGGTGGAAAAAAAACAGGTAAAAATTTACCAAACAAATGTTATCAAAAGCAAAATAAATTTTTTTTTTTTTTTTTTTTTTTTTTTTTTTTAACTTATTGGTGCTAGTGAGTGCACTTACTGATCTGCGCTATTTTTTTAAAAATCGTATTTCCAAGTTTAATTAAAGTTTTATTATATGTTTTTTTTTATTATTCAATTGTAAGGTTAAAGCACAGATACAAAACAAACACCCTCCTCTCCCCATGTTAAGAATGGCTTTTTAAATAATAACGTTATTATTTCAGCACGGATCAATAAGTGCACTACTACCAACTTATTTTAAAGCGTTTATTAACTTTGAAACGAAAGTAGTACCGAGCGAGCGCTTAAGATAAAACGAAAACAAAGATGGCGACACGAAGCTGCCACCCTTAGGGTCTCGAGAATCGCTCAAAACTCAAAAATATAACAAAATACTAATAGAAATCTACTCACAATGATATTTATTAAGTGGATTCCTGCTAGTATATTTTGTTGCCTTTGGTGACAATTATGTTTATATATATATATATATATATAGGTAAATTTTTACGACGTGTCAAAGCGTATTATAACCTTCCGAACTTCCCCATGTTAAGAACGGTTTTCGGAATACCCCCCCCTAACCTCAAAAGCCGTTCTTAACACGGGGAGGTTGGGGGGGTGTTTAATCCGAAAGCCGTTCTTAACATGGGGTGGTTTGGGGGTGTTTATACTACGCTAGGGCAGATCGTAAAAATTACCTATAATCTTTTTCGATTTGCTGTTTATAATAAAACATACCCGAGGAGATCTCGCTAATAAAGTGACCTTGTGTCTAACTTTGCTGAAGTAAATAAACTTACTGTTCGTAGCGATTCTGACTTTGTCCCCGAGTAAAGGCTCCTGCTCCTGCTCTTGCTCCTCTGAATATTCAGGCGGAATTTGTTCACTAGAGTAAGTATTCACGTTCATAATTATTTCTTAAATATCAAGAAATCATTTGTCGACCACAAGAGAAAGACGAAAAAGACAAACACAAGATGAAAACGGACGTTTGAGAGGCGGAATCATGCAGATGAATGAATCATGTGACGTTTTTCATGTTTTGTTATAGATTATTACGGAAGTTCGAAACCCACGTCACGTGACTCGCTCTCCATTGTTTGGTGATCAGTTTATCAACATGCCGAGAGATTGTTTGTTTACATTGCTAAATGTCTCGTATTTCGGGCCAAATACTTATTCCATTTTCCGACTGTTTTATATCTTTTAAAAATGTGGTGTATACCGTGAGCTGAAACTAATTAAAACGTTTACTACAGGCAACATATAACAAAGAACAACTCGAAAATGTATACATGAAAATATATAAATAACGGAGGGGAAATAACTTGTTAACTCGAGTTAAACAGAGTTATTTCCCCTCCATTACGTATTCTTATACGCATCAAGTATAAATTTAAAAAGTTTTATATGCAACTAGCAACGTGATTCGACGTTGCCTGGAATTGAACGATGATCAACGAATGGTTCACACTCCCACAGTTTTATTATCATCGAAATCAGTGAAATCGACTATTTTTCAATCAAATCGATTGATTGCCTGCTCTAGTTGGGGACTCATCAGAAAACTCCCATGCCTCTTGCAGTTGACAATACACTGTAGTCTACATTGCACTGTAGAGAACCTACCGTGTATTTTATAAAATTATTTGTTTTAAAACCCTATAATGGTTTGAATTAAAGTTGAAAATGCAAAAGTCAAGTATACTTCGATTGTCCTATAAACAGAATTATTCATTTTGAACGCAGCCGCAGCACTGTCATATCAAAGACCATACTGCTGATTTTATATGTCGTGCTTTTCGGCTTGTGTATTAATAACATTTCTCATATACACTTGTGATGTTAGGCTGTACAAGGTGCTAACTTTGGTCAAAATCGCCTGTTCCTATCGGATTATTTCGATTATCGATTATTTACACTTATAACGAAGACATTCTGATATAAAACCTACTTTAGAACATTGCCAGGCACATAATGTATTTTCGTGTGAAATTTCATAAAATTGGCGCAACCGTTTTCGAGCCCATAGGGAACAGACTTACAGATAAACTTCCTTTTTTTATAATTAGAGATAAAGAAAAATATTTATATTTATTTTTCTGGGGATTTAGCAGCAAACGAAAAAAAAAAAAAGCAAAAAAATTAAAATATATAACAAATAAATGTTACCAAAGGCAAGATAATTCACTCTTTCACTGATCTGGATAAGGTTTTTGCATTTTAACGTATTTTAAACAGTTTATTCGGTTCGAAAAACAAGCAGTAACGAGTGGCTAAGTTAAACCGACGTTTACATGCCTGACAAGAATATGCCGTCTTCCGAGCATTGTTTATGGCTCAAAAGTAGAAAAATAAACAAACTACTGATACGGTTTAACTCTGAAAGTGGGATTGAAAAGCCAGCGCCCCCGAGGAGGAGTACTATGGCCTGCAAAAATATCTGGGCGGCCCTTCCGGCATTGCCCAATATGGGCGAGAGACGTGATACTAATTCATGCTTAGGACTAATCTGAATTAACTTATATTTCTAATACTATAAGACGTGCCTGCCGAACCAACTTGCCTTACATGCTTACATTTCTATATTTATATGTTCTGCTACATATCGCTGGTTTTATTGTAGAGAAGCTGTATGGTATATTCCTTATGAAACGCAGAAATTTTTTTCGTTATATCCGAAGAAGGGCATTTCCACATAGCTTGTTAACTTGATAACCTTGATAAAAATAAAGGGTAAATTGTTACCTGGTTTCCACCTTAACATTTTCTTTTAAAATGACGACTTTTAATAGTTTTCGGGTATGCTGAAAACGAATATCGCATTTAAATTTTTAGCAAATAAGTAGTTTTCCGTAAATTAAGCAACGTAATTTCTTTTGTTATTACTGGTGTCTATCTTAGTACGCATGATCGTGCGTATAAACGAAACATGTAATCGTTAGCATTCTTTCAAGTTTGGAGACAGGGGGAACGAAAAGGGAACGGGTGTGGTCATAAGTTCCCAAACATTTTAAAAAACACAGAAACATTTCTCACAATGTGGTGGGGGTGGGGTGGGGGGGTGAGGGTTTTTTTTATTGTTTAAGATTTGCCTTGAAAAGGTCCCACCGTTAAATATTACTGAATCAATCAATTATTATTTCCTAATATTTTAAAGGCTGTTAACACAAAAATCTAGAGTGGACCTATACAATGCACACCCGTCTTTGTATTTTTTCTTTTCATCTTTTTTCAATGGATTGTAATTGATTCGGCACTAACCTACCGTATCAAAAATAGATAAATAAATAGATAAATAAATAAATAAATAGAAATAGAAATTAACTATCACTATATTTGTAACTGCAATATACAGTATCTTAGCTGTGATACTAAGGCTAATTTTCTGAGTAGATGCAACACCCTGTGCCTGACCTTAATGACTACAATTCCGAATCGCAATGAACTAGTTGTTCCTCTTATAACTGGGGGGAAAAAACCCTAACAGCTAACTACGAAATCTTAATATACATTTTACCTCCAAGACGACTGCGTTTGTCTTACCTGCATGGCAAAAAAAAAAACAAAAAAAAAACATTTTCTTTTTCCTTTCTTCAAACTAAACCTTCCCTGTAACTCCAAATCCTAATGGAGATCTACTGTTTGTAAATAAATTACCCCTTTTCTTTTGAACGCTAACAATCTGCTCCTTCCCACCAAGCCGCCACTAAACTCCCACATTGCACCGCATTTGTAGTGGAATCTCTAACTTCCAGCCCCTAACCCTCACATGCAAACTGTTTTAATAGCCATCACTAAACATCTATACATTTCTACCTCGAAGGCATGCATTAGAGCTCATTCCTATCCAGTAACGTATTTAACAGCCAAAGTACCCAGAAGCAAAGCGATCTGCATTACATAACTGTCTCCTCGAGAGTTTTGCAACGATTAATACGAAACTGAACCGACACTCCTTGTTATGCAAAATGTCCCATGACTATTACTTAAGTATTTTAGTGGTGAATGCTCTGACGAACTGCAATCACTTGTGCCCCCACGACGTGAGCACCCTCGACAAACCCGACAGGCTGCTAAATCACACCCCCACACTGTAGAGATCCCTAGATGTAAAAGATCTTTCTACTCCAATAGTTTCTTCCCCAGAACCGCTAGACTTTGGAATTCCATTCCAGGTCCCTGCTTCCCCAACAGTACTGACGTGCAGAAGTTCAAGTGTAACGTGAACCGACATCTTTCTGCCCAAATCCCTACATAGTGTTACATAATAAGGGCTGTCCCCTTTTCATGTAAGTATAAAAATAGAGAGATTTAGTTAAATGTAAAAATGAAATAGAATAGACGAAATTCGAACCTCGTAATTTAGGTTTAGAAATAGATTACGAGAGAGAATTAGCAAATGGAATGTAAAAAACAAACCATTGTTTAGCTTAGAGATAAAATAGTTTTAAGAAAAGAATGTGCATTATCAATTCTGTTATGAAATTCAATTGAAGAATGCAACTATACGATAATTTAATAAACATGTTTTTAACATATTGGAAATATAGGTTACTGGGAATATAGGTTAAAATTTCTTTTGTAAACAAAGGAAAAAGTTTTGGACACGCATTTCCAGAACACGTGAAAGAAGACACATGTTTTAACATGTGTATAACGTCATGGAAAATGGGAAGTTCTCGATATAGTTAGAAACTTTAGAGTTAAGCAGAGAGAGAGAAAGAGAGAGAGAGAGAGAGAGAGAGTCAGAGAGAGAGTCTGAGAGAGAGTCTGAGAGAGAGTCCGAGGACGACAGTCTGGAGTCGAGAGATGGGAGTCGAACGTCTGGAAGCGAGACGGTCACCTTTGAAACATAGAATGTAAAACTTTGAGTTCTTGACGAAGAAAACCATGACCGGTCGGAGAAGAAATAAACCCATCATGTGTTTTTTTTTTAAATGTAATCTTTGTGTTGTAATTCTACCAAAAGGTAAAGTGATTATATGTCTTATATATCATGTGTTTTAAAATGTCTTTACATACACAATGTCGCGACATCTCATATCTACAATGTGAACACTAAGACTGTCTCAACACTACCTCCTCACTAACACTTCTAAGTATGAACATTTTATATATATGAATCTCTTCATAACGCGAACACAGAACGCAACATCTCTCTTAATAAAACTCTCTAAGACTCACTTTAATAAGTCCTAACAAACAACAAGAAATACGAACAATAACAACAAAAGGAATAATAAGAATAATGAATTTATATATAACAATAGTACCCCAGTAGTTGTTGCCCCTGATAGTAGCCCCCTACACCAAAGTGGCAATTTGCCTTGTTTGGGGTGAAAATGTAATTAAAAAAGAAAAAAAGAAAAGAAATTCAATATTTGTTAGGGGTGCTCGATTTCTAATACAACGTTCTAGTAAATCAATCCCTAGTATTGGAACCACTCGACGACAACACGCACACCTCTTCTCTTCGGTGCTTCTTGACAATAGTGTGTCGTCCTCAGGGTTGCCAAATCATTAAAAAATATTTGCAGCCAAATCTTTAAGAAAAAGAAAAAAAATGTGAGGGGGGGGGCAAAAAAGGTCAAATTAATAATTGTACCTATTTACTATGCCTCCCCACGGGACAGAGTTAGACACCAGGGTCGTTTTTTAACGCGGAGAAAAGGTACAAAAATAAAAATTGTCTCATTCGTGAAGGATTTCTCCTCCACCGAAAGAGAACAAGAAAATGAAGTGCAGCATCTGAAGAACAGATACTACACTTTGAGATATTAAATCTTTTATTCATGTTAAAAAATACAGTCAAAATCAACGATGAACAAAAAACTTAGGCACATGGCCAACTCAAAAGGGGGGATTTTGGGGGTCGTTGGTCATCCTTGTCACTCCAGAACTAAACAAAGTCAAAAGTTTCTCCCAGCTAGTATCTTTCACCATAATACCACATTCACCCTTTCATATTTGGGGACGTCCTACTTAACTCCCAATTTTTAAAACATTTTTTATTGACGTGTAAAAACAAAAAAGATAACAATAGAATGGTACAATAATTCATTTGTGTCGAGGGCGGGGGAAGAAAAAACAAAAGGTGATTAGTAGGACCCTCCCAACCCCGTCTAGTTGATAGACTGCCCGTTCCACTAGGTTTGTAAAAGGAACCTCGCTTCTGCGGGTCAGTCTCTAGGTGGGGATGCCCTCTAGATGGGGGTGAATGGAGAAAATAAATTTTTGTGGGTAAGGGATGGAGGTTAGTTTGTATATCTTTTTCTCCAAGATGGGTAAAATTTAGAGGAAGGGGTGAAAACAAAAATTGCAGGTAAGAGGGGATGGGGATCTTGGAGGCTTCCTAATCGGGGAGGGATGGAACACACACTCAGCTAGCTGAGAGGCTACTTGTTTAATTTTACTTTACAGAACTGCGCGTTCCACACCTATGCGGGGAACACGTATTCAAATTTGGCTCCTCTTCGTACACACAGACTTGCCACATGTATCCATCTTCTGTCAAATGCCGCGCGATGCAGCCTTCTTCTATCACATCTGATCTTCACCCGTAGTTGGTGTTTAAAGAAAGCGATCAGATCTTGATCAGAAAAAGACAACACCCCCCGGCAACCTTGCAGACGCGACGTCCAAATCACCATTCTCGCCACGACCAGGATCGTAACGTAGACCATTTGTCTTTCCCGGTCCCACGGCGGCCTCACGTTGTCCACAACATTGGATACAGTAATTGTTTTTTTTTGTATAATTAATTTATTAGAATTAAATTTAAAGAGAATGTTCATTTATTTAAATAACAATGATTGTTTGATTTTTTTTTTAATAAAATTAAAAGGACTTATTTTTTTTTTTTACAAGGAAATCCTTTTAAAATAAAATTAAAAGGAACAGAACATATCTTTGATTAAAAAAAACTCTTGGTGTTTCTTTACAATAGCGTCAAAACAATTTTTGTTAATTTATTGAAGAGGATACGTAATAATGGTCATAAGTGAAACTAGTTAGCTAAGAATAATATAGAAGAGGCATCTCTGTCTAAACTGACGATAAGAAATACTCTGTTAGAAATTCTGCAGAAATAAGCAGGCAACTCATTGGTCGGTTTTCTTTGGACTAACGAGATTCGTCCTTGTTATTAACCGCTGACGTTCGTCGGTGCCTTTTTTCAGCTTCAGAAAGACGATGGTCGAATGAAGACGTGAAACTCATTCTTCTTATTTTGAGGCATGAAGTCTCAATGCCTTTTGTCCCTCTAAGCTATAATTAATAGCCCTGATGTGGGGCGAAATGTTACCTTCATTTGAAAATACTTATGTCTAATGTTGGGCGAAATAGATCATCATTGGCACATTGGGCTACTACTTTGGACGGAGTTTTTTTTTTCTTATATAATATTAACGTATCTCCGAGACGGTTATCAAAGTCTACAATTTGACTCCCTACTTGTCAGTCGCCCGGACGCAAATTTACCGTGAACTCCATAGACGACTATTTTAGTTCATCTTGGAAGGCATCACTTCAAAACCATCGACCAGCCGCAACAATTCTTCGAACTACATGGATAGCGAATCTTGCAACTATCGAAAAATATCCATGGACTGTTACCTGTTCGGGGCGTTACTTGCTCTATTGAGTAGATAGCTAAACATGGCGCATCTTTTTGCCATATGGGATCATCTTAATTTAATAAAATTTCCGTTGAAATTGAAAGGTGAGCCTGTTGTGATTTTTGTTGTTTTACTTTCATTCTGCCAAGAGCAAACCAGTGTGGGATTTTCCACAACACTTTGTGTTGGTGAAAAACTTGATTTAATTGGCTTATTGGTCGATTTGCAAAAAGTTTGGTTGTAAAATTGAAAGTCACGATTTCCTCCATGGCTTATTATACTGTGGTTAATTGGGTTAATCGACAGCTTCATGGTTCGCATGCTTAATTTGATGTTCCTTTTTAATGGGTGGCTTAGTAATCTATTTAACCCGTGGCTACCGAGAAAGAAGGTCGATGCATATGACAGCGTAACGTCACTTCCTAATTAAGTTGTAGGTATAGACAGCTTCCGGTATTCAAACATGTGGTCATGCTAACAGGCATAAAAAAAATATGGCTACCAATATGTGTTACCGATTGTCCATGTATGTTCTAAAGAAAAAGAACAATTCTCCATTCGGAAAATAATTATTATAATTGTACATTTGGGATAATTTTAATCAAAATATCTTAAGTGAATTCGTGTTTGAACTTTTATTTTTATTGGAGAAAGTCGAATATTTCATTTTATTTATTTATTTTTTTTACTGCAAAACAAACAACATCGGTAAACACAGTATGTTTTTCGAGCTGAATAAACATGTTACATTAAATAAAAACAATGAAAACATATCCAGTTAGGTAGAAAAGTAACTTATCTTGCTTTTGATAACATTTATTTGTTATATATTTGTTTTTTTTGACAACTTTTTCGAATCTGTGTACAGTAATACAAATCCCAATTTTTATATAATATTTTTCAGTCCATTCTTTTAATAATAAATAAAACTTTTCACTGAGTATTTTCAAATATTTTAAAGTAAGCATTTTTCACGGCAGTGTTTTTTTTTTTTTATATACGATTGGTGAATTATCACGGGGCGTAATTAATTTCTTTGAAATATATTTATAACTTCAATTTTTTGTTTTTTATAACATTTTAACTGTAAATAATTTACATAACGAGTTTGTTTTACTGTACACATAGATTCGAAAAAGTTGTGAAAAAACAAATATATAAGAAATAAATGTTATCAAAGGCAAGATAAGTTACAAACATGCCGACATTTTTCTTTTTAAAATATATTGATAAACATTGTATGATTTTTGAAGCGATTACACGTTTTAAAGTGAGTAAAACCACTAAAAACCTTCCCAGATAGGTAGAAGAGTAACTTATCTTGCCTTTGATAACATTTATTTGTGATATATTTGCTTTTTGACAACTTTTTCGAATCTATGTGTACAGTAATACAAACCTAAAATTTAATTTAACTTGAAAATAATATTTAAAATACACGTGCGTACACTGCACAAGTACCCTTATTATTATCATAATAATAATAGTAATAATAATAAAAAAAAAACTTGTGTAGATGACATCGACTGGCGCCACACCACACCAACTAGTTGTGAAGGGTCAGGGAGGATGGAAAGACCGAGATGAGAGAGTACTGACCAAATCTCCACTGGAAGTGTGCAGTTCAAATCTGGTACCTTGGGGAGGTATTTTGTCACCCAAACCCCAGGAAACACCAATGGCCGATGCCAACGAGAAATCAGTGACAACGGCTGTTGCGATAACATGCAATCATCTGCACAAGTGGTCAAAAGGTGGAGAACACTGGAAATCTGGGGAGACTTGTCACTTGGTCTCCAGGGAACACCACAGGTTACTGCCAGTGAGCAAACACTGAAAATGGCTTGTGAGACAACGAATACGCAACACATTTTGATGAAAAACATGGGAAAAAATGAACACAGAAGAACAGAAAACCAAAACTTTAAATATAATTTCTGTATTAATTAATGTAGTAATAGTTATTTAAATATTTCAACATATAATCTTGTGGAGAAAATCCAGCTTCCCAATAAGGGGCACTCTGGATAGGAACAAAAATAATCTGTCATAAAAGATTTCTCTCCACCGACAAAGACAGAAAGGTAAAGTGTAGCATCAAAACAGATACTACACTGATCTTGTTCCGAAGGCCAAAAAATATTTCTTTAATGTTTCTTTAATTGTTTGTTCCCTAAATTCATGATTCAGTTTTATCAGTATTAAATTGTATAATGCTTTAAAATTACTTAATTTTACATAGATAATATTTATATTTTATATTGAATAAAGTTCAGTTTCAGTATTAATCGAACTGTGTTCCTTTTTCTTTTTAAAAATGTTTTATTGCTCTTTTTCAAATAGCCCTCATATAGTACTGACAGTCTGACAAATCTTACCTACATTGCCTGCAGACATTTTTCAGTTAACAGGCCTTTTTCTTACTCTCGGTGGCCGTGCTGAACCTCCCTTCTCTTTCTCTCTTTTTTTTTTTTTTTTTTTTTTTTTGTGTAGCGCATTTTGAAAATTATTTTACTCGCGTAAAATTGAAATAAAATAAAGATGCTGCAATAGTTGGGATGAGACCGCGCTGAGTGTTAAATGAGAGAAACACAGAGAGAGAGAGAGAGAGAGAGAGAGAGAGAGAGAGAGAGAGAGAGAGAGAAATGAGATGATGCATGTGCGTTTGTGTGTATTTAACCGATACTGGTCCCATAACACTGAAATCAACGAGAAATAGTAATCATACACCAAGGATGGTTTAGAACGAGTAAAATCTGTGTTAGGATGGATGAATATGTCGTTGAAATGCAAAATGTTCATTTCGACTTGCCGACATATTTCTATTAGTTTTGCGCATGCGTAAAATCATTCATAGCTTGAAGTGGTTTAATTTTAAATCTTCCTTATCTATCTGTTGATAGCTCAAACGATAGGAAACATGGCTAGAGCGCTGTTTTGGTTGCGATTCTACCTGATGTTATCCAAGTCATTTTTGTTATTTTTTAAAATATTTTGAAATTAGTACTATATATTAGGTATAATATAATACTTTTTAGAGAATTGACGCTGTAATAATAAATACGAAATTTGTATGAATTAGAATATATCTAAATATATTTTTTGCACAGCAAGGTCGGAGCCCCCCTCCCATCCGCAAGCTAATTTAATATATCCATAGTTAATGATGCAGTTGATAATATATTCGATAACTGTATTACTAAGTTAACCACACTTTTAATTTTAATTTGCAGCATAACTACTCAATTAATATATCATTTGGCTTAGATCGCCCCCTCTCTCTCTCTTTATATATATATATATATATATATATATATATATATATATATATATATATATATATATATATATATATATATATATATATATATAGTCTTTGAAGTTTTTAACCTTTAAAACTATACAAAAATATTTTTTATCATTCGTTAGAAAACCATCTAGTCAGTAAGTCATTTAATCACCTGCAATCACTGCATCAACTCGCTATCGAATTTACTATAATATCAATAATTTATTTTTCAAGGGATCATCAGTTGTTTACCATGAAACACTGTTTCGGGGATTTAATATATATATATATATATATATATATATATATATATATATATATATATATATATATATATATATATATATATATATATATATATATAAGCTTTGTTGTTAATGTCTTTTTTGCGATATTGGCAGAG
Organism: Euprymna scolopes; assembly: GCF_053919585.1. NCBI lineage: Eukaryota > Metazoa > Mollusca > Cephalopoda > Sepiida > Sepiolidae > Euprymna > Euprymna scolopes. The sequence continues at coordinate 168,690,240 of NC_136482.1, forward strand.
CTTCGAAACACTTATTTATTTGATATCTGTTAATATCGGTAAAAAAACAAAAACAACAACCAACAACAAATCTTAAATTTAGGTTAATCTTTAAAAAGCGATAAAAACCGTGCATTCAAGTGGAGAGTCATCGTAGCTCATTAGTACCATGAATTCTATCCTCGCTATAACCCATGCTGATGACGGTTGAGAGCTAGAAACATGCATGTCCATGAGTATAGCTTTTATGCACGTAATAATATTTAATATATACATTATATAACTTGATAATACTATAAAAATATTATTTGCATAAGTACTTATATATATATATATACATACATATATATGTACTTATGCAAATAATAATATTATTTAATTATTATAGTAAAAAAATAATGATGTATATATATATATATAATTATTTTTTTTACTATAATAATTAAATAATTAAATTATGCGCGCGCACGTGTGTGTGTGTGTGTGTGTGTTGGGTGAAACAGACTGAGAGTTCCGCTTACGTTTCAACAACCACAAACAAACAATTAGGGACAAATCCACACAGCACACAATAGCAATGCACTACATCCTCACAGACCACAACATAGACAATATGCAATGCGTACTTACAGCCTCCAACTTTCGGACACAGAGAAAAAGAAGGCAACATGAAAAGAAACTCATTCTAAGACTTAATACACACATATCTCAATAAAAGATTTGGGACCGCTAAATGAGTACTCTTTTCATAAAAAATAGAAACCTACCAAAGACATTTCCCCCACAGGGCACAGGGCAGAGTGAGTATGCACGGTGGAAGAACGGCTTAGCATCCTCCACTAGAAGTTAGTTTTTGTTTATGTAAGACCTTTTACTCCATTTTATTTTATTTTTTCAGATTCCACACATTTTAATTTCTAATATATATTTAAGTCCATTTTCTGAGCACACATACGTGCGCACACAAATGCACAGGTGTGGACACGGGTGCGCCCTCCATTCCCCCCTCACAAACCCTATATATTATAGTACCCGTCTATGAAGATATACAGGATTGAGTTTATTATTATTATTATTATTATTATTATTATTATTATTATTATTATTATTATTATTATTAATATAATAGTTATCATTATCATTATTATTATTATCATTATTATTAGTACTGTTGTTATTATCATTACTACTATCATTACTATGATTATTATCATCATTATTATCACTATTATTATCATCGTTATTATGACTATTATTATCACTATTATTATTGTTATTATCACTAATGTATATATATATGTGTACAATCATACAACCAGCTATAATAATAATAATAATGATAATATTTTTCATAGCAGCCATCCTAACACTGATAACACTAATTATCCCCTCCAAACCAATCCTGCTACAATTACTGTCCTACCCTCTGTTCATCAAAATGAACAAAATTTAAATTCTCTTCCCAGTATAAATCAACAAATTAATATTAATTCTCGACCCCGAGCTATTAATAAAACATATACATATATAGGTGCTACTTCAACTTTAATAAAGAAAAGAATTTCAAACCACACTTCTTCTTTCAATAACCAAAATTCAAATAATAACCAGAGAACTTCTCTAACTACACTGGTTAAAAAGCTTAACTCTGCCAATACCCACTTTTCAATTAAATGGACCATCCTAAAAAAAGTTAAGTCTTACACTCCAGGATCCAAGTCTTGTCACCTCTGTACATCTGAAGCTATAACTATTATAACCTCCCCTCAAAGTAGTAATATAATAAACTTTAAAAACGAACTGATCTCCTATTGCAAACATATGTCCAAGTTTAAATGTGGTAAATTTGAAATCACATAGCTATTAATTTAACCCTTCAAATATATATATTTTCCCATAATTAAAAACATTTTTTTTTATATAATCTTACCTTCTAAGCTTTTTATATTTTTAATTTTATTTGCTTTGTCTTTATTTCTTTGGCCGGTTTTCCATCTGCTGTCTCCGTTTTATGGTATAAGTATACCTATTAATTAAATATATACATCAACCTACCCATTTTTATTCTATGTATTTGTTTACTTATATTTTACTATATGCATTTACATACACATTTATTTGCCTTATTCCGGAGCTTGTAGATACCGGCCTCTCCCTCCCCGTATTTTGTATGTAAGTATGTATGTTTTTGTTTAACTTGTATATGTTTTTGGATAGGTGTATGTATTTATGCATGCGTGTGTGTTTGTATATATATGCATATATATATGTGTGTGTGTGTTATTGTATATGTATACATATATGTATATATATTTATATGCGTGTGTGTATGTATATACATGTATGTGTGCATTTGTGTGTCTGTATGTATATGTATATATATATATATGTGTGTGTATGTGTGTGTATATATATAATTTTCTATTTTTTTATTTATTTACTTTCATTCTTTTTTTTATATATATAATAGACGCCCCATTTCATAAGCTTAGCCATTTATTTGTTCTGATCAGTTTTCTTAATTTAATTCTGGGACTTTCACGTGCATATCTAAGCTGACCTAATTATTAACGCTAATTTTCGCGCTTCTTGTCTGGGTCAGTTTGACCTTGCTTTTCAAATTTAAACCTTCACCGCTTTTCGGGTTTTTTTTTTTTTTGATTCATCCATCCTTGACAGACGTGTTTTTAAATATTCTCTCCAGTGCTTTTCTTTTAATGATTTGGAATTCATTCCATTTGCGCTTTTTTCCAAGGAACTCTGCCTTTTGGATTATTTTGGACCATTTGGAATTTACCCATTGGATTGTAATTTTAAATTCGGCCGTTTTGGATTTTTACCCTTCAGCGGACTATCCATTCATGTGAAATCTTTTTATCATTTTTCTTTTGCCTCCTGTTCCCGTTACCTCACCTTTTTTTTTTAACCAAGTAAGATCTGTGACTTACTTGTAGTTTCATTAAATACTTTTATATGCAAAATCCGATCCTGCATTTTGCTAATTCCTGCCCTCTGATGAGAAGGAGAGTATTTCTTCGAAACTCCGCGGATTAAGGACTATCCACTTATCTTGTGTTTCCTTTTTTAAAATTAAATATGTTTTTAACTCTTTTTCAAGATGTCTTTTAACGTGTTTTATTAATCATTTGTTCATATATATGTACATATATATATGTACATATATATATGTACATATATATGAACTATTATTATTATTATTATTGCTATTGTTGTTGATTTTACTATTATTCAACTCCTCGTTTAAGCATTGCAATACATCTTTCAGTTTCATTTCCAACATTAAAAGTTATTAACCTCTGATTTCTCTAACTGGCATATCGAGCTTCCAATTTTTGTGTTGGCTTCTAATTTAAAAACAATGCTTTCACCCTATACCTGGCACTTACTGTATGTATGTATGTATGTATGTATGTATGTATAAGTATATATGGGTGTGAGAGAAGAAAGAAAAAGAACAATCCGAATACTTTAATAAATTTTAATATGTTTGAACAAGAATAGAAAAATTAAGTAAATGATCAAAAGAATATTCTCCGTTTATTTATTTATTTCACTTCATTTTATTTATTTTTTCCAACATTATATGTTTGTATATATCAATTAACGAAATCTACAGTAGCGTTTAAAAAAAAATAAATAAACGTGTGTGTGTGTGTGTGTGTGTGTGAGTGTGTGTAGATGGGTGCGTACTGGCAGACAATCCAGACCCACAATAAATCTATAAGTCCAAACTCTTGGAAAAGAGATTCTACTTCACACCCACTTAGCTTATCATCTACATCTGCTCATGAATCTCCAGCGGTATATGTAAACACGTCTATAAACATGAGTGCGCGTATCCTGGGTATGCATGGGTACGTGAAGAAGCATATGTGGTAATGAGCGAGTGTATATACATGTATGTTCACATATACGAGTATGTTCGTGGGATGCGTGGGTGTCCAATTCAAAGTTTTATGAAAGACTTAGTTTTGAATAGAGGCCACATAAGTTGCTGATCATTTCAAGTCGAAAATCTGAAAGGGTCATATTCAAATAGATCTTTACCTTAATGGCTATACCTGTGCCTCTCCTCCCGCTGGTAACTCTGCCCGCTCATTCATGTTTTCTATTATTCACACTGAGGAAGATCGAAGGATTGGCCGAAAATTATGTGTTTTTGAATGAAACATTCTTGTTTTTTTTCAAAAGACTTTTTGTATTCCTACACGTCAACACACAAGAAATAAATACAGAAAAGATATAAACATTTATATATTTTTCGTATTGATTTTTTATTCATACATATTCAAATATATATATATATATATATATATATATATATATATATATAAGTACTTATGCAAATAACGTATCATGCTATTTTTATAGTATTAGCAAATTAAATTAAATTTATAGTATTATCAAATTAAATTCAAGCTCTACTGTATCTTTTGTTTATTAAACAAGTTCGATGGAAGTATAATTACAAAATACCTCTTCCACATGTTAAAAATGACTTTCAAAATAATAACATTATTATTTCAGCACTATATATTTTCTGTACAAATGCTTATACCCCTATATATATATATATATTATAAGGTAAAATTAAAAGCCAAGAACAATGCGAGATTTTTTTTTTATATAGAGTAAAATTAAATGCAAACAAAAGAAATAAAGTTCTGTTTTTTTGTTATTTGTTTTTTCTTTTTCACACAAATTTTAACTCTAAACAACAGTATTTTTTTTTCTGTTGTATTCAATGGTGATATAAATCTCAATATATTTCAGACTTATTAGTCCATTTTCAAGAGAAGACAGCGGAAGAGTGTTCAAAATAAGAATAACGTCATTTTTTGTTCTATATTTCGCGGTATCACGTGGCAAACTCTGCGGCTACTTTTTCAATTTTGAACACTCTTCCGCTGTCTTCTCTTGAAAATGGACTAATAAGTCTGAAATATATTGAGATTTATATCACCATTGAATACAACAGAAAAAAAAAATTACTGTTGTTTAGAGTTAAAATTTGTGTGAAAAAGAAAAAACAAACAACAAAAAAAAAGAACTTTATTTCTTTTGTTTGCATTTAATTTTACTCTATATAAAAAAAAATCTCGCATTGTTCTTGGCTTTTAATTTTACCTTATAATTTTCTTCAACAATGCTTCAAGCAAACTACAGCCTACTTATATATATATATATATATATATATATATATATATATATATATATATATATATAAAACTGAATGTGTGTGTGTGGTCACGAATAGGCTCTTATATGGTTGACTATTATAGAAAACTGATTATATATAATGATAGAATATGTATCGAGACACAGGAATGGGTATGTTTGATCTGGCAGAACGGTGGTTCATTAAAATTGTGGGATCTGCGTTCGCGCCTGGTCCACAAAGTATGGAAATAAAAAATAAATTAAAAAAAGACGTTTTTAAGGGTTTTTGATATAGATGTACATAAGAATACTTTGATAAGTATGTGTTATGGCGAGATGAGCAATTCACCGCCGGAACTTTTTATCGAAAGATCGTTATCACCGGTCACCGGTTGTGAGGGCCTTCCCTGGGTGGGAACACTTAAAAAACGTAACATGCTGTCTCTGTAAATATTCTCAATAAACTTCTCTATTTCTTTATTAACTTCAGAACCTCTTTATCCATTTGTTTTCCTTGTGGAGTGCCTTTCTTGAATATCCTTTTATTACGGCCACCCACCGCAGGATATATCAGTATGTTTTAACTTAAATAGGGATGGTATAATAAAATTGTGGGGTCTGCGTTCGTGCCTGACTTCCAGAGAATGGAAATAGGCACAAACTTTAATAAAGACTTTTCATATCTATCTGCGTAAGTATACTTTGATAATTATGTTTCAGTTTGAAGAAATATGGTATAATAAAATTATGGGGTGTTCGTTCGTGCCTGACCTCCATAGAATGGCAATATGTCACAAAGTTTAACAAGATTTTTTAATATAGATCCACAGAATATTGTGATAAGTGTTTCAGTGTGAACAGGTACGGTATAATAAATTATGGGGTTTATCTATTTTATTTTTACTTTCATCATATTTTGCTTTGGTTTTGATACCCCCAAAATTCGAAGCTATCTCTTTACAACCCTTCCTTTTAATAACCTATAATACTTTCATAAATCAGAATCCATTTTCTGTAGGCTGTCTTTGAACCCAGTCAACGACGGTTACTTTTGCTAGTATATATATATATATATATATATATATATATATATATATATATATATATATATGCTTATTTGTTGGATGTATACGCTGGTATGCATGTACGAGTGTGACGTGCATGTATACACATGTTTACGATGATCTTTGGTCATATACATGGGCAGAGCTGTACGCTTGGGAACGCACGCACGTTGACGCATTCGGATGTATTTGTAGTTTCCGATGTATGTGCATTTATTCACATGTGTGCATGCGTGTATGTTTTGTGATGTATATATATATATGCAATTGTGTATACATGTGCAAGAGTATATGGATACGTGTGTATATAGGTGTATATGTGTGTATGCATGGTATAGATGGATGTATATGTGTATGTAAATGCTATACACACACACACACACACACATATATATATATATATATATATATATATATATATATATATATATATAAATGCGTATATATATGTATGTGTGAGTGTCTATATGCTTGTATATTAGGTGTATGTTTGACAGATAGATATACAGTTTATTATATAAATAGTTAAATTCAACCACGTTTGGACAACCTCTCACTCAGCCCCACATATGCATCAAGTCCCCCAGTATAAGAATAGCTAATTAACCACAGTATATAAAGCATCCACTCAAACATCGATTCCAACCCAACGAACAACAAAGCCTATTTATCCATTGATCGCCCCCCAAACAGAAATATATACGTTTTAAATAAATTAAATTAAACCAGATCACACTACGATAACAAGCGTAATGAACAAACTGTATCTCAGTAAATCAAGTTACTTTTAAATATATCCCCATAATTAAAAGCACCCAATCTTTAACTCAATTGAATAAATAATCCCCTAAGCATTTTAAAACTTTAGACCATGACTCGTCTCCATTTCCACCTCACCTACTCACCCACCTACACAGCAAAAACAGCACGCCCACCCCATTTCATACACACTCCAATAAAAAATCACAGGAATGTACATTTCCCATTTGAACCTAAAATTAAGAGGTCAACACATTTTTACCGAATACTAGCATACAATTCCCCCCCCCCCCCGAAGAAATTCCATTAAGCACAACCCTCCTCGCCCAAATCAACCCTCCACCTTCTCTCCTTACCCTCTCTACCTCATCTCCATCCTCCTCGTTCCCCCGTCTAAAAGGCTTCCCTCATCCCTTCTCAACAAGAAAGCTGACTGGTAGTTTCACCAAGTATCAATCTCAGAAGTTATTCGTCCAACACATCGCTTCTAAAAATCATCTCTCGGAATATTTTGCTACCCAGACCATTGATTTTCGAGGTCCAATGCACCATAGACATGCATATATAATTCCATCACCCATGGGAATATATGCAATGGATTGGTATATCCATCCAATATCTGATATACTGTGCCAACTCCAAAAAATAATCTGGATTACATATACCAATATGCATTCAACACACCAACGAATACGGCCGCCCCCTATACCTTTCGGATTATCAATAAGGAGCAACCACGCATTTTGCTATATGGGATTACTGCCTTCTCCCCTGAACCAATATTCTGCCTACTTGGAAATAAAACACCAGAGGACATTATACTCCTTCCGATAATGGACTGCCCAGGTTGTATGAAATTCCATTTTCCAATAATTATTTTCATATAACTATCATTCACCGCCCAAAAGCTATTTTCAATATTTGTGCTGAAAAGTAAAATACGTGCCTTTTCACAGCTGAACATTTTGCTAACTGCATTTCATTTCCTCTAATGATATGAGCCATTATTGAAAATCCATGGATTAAAGAAATTAATATAACCCCTTCTATATATTCCTTTTGTCAAACAATAAATTCTTAACTCGAAAATATGTGTCTATATTTTGATCTTCAGAATTTAATTTTAACCATTAAATTTATATATATATATATATATATATATATATATATATATATATATATATATATATATATGTATATGTATATATGTATATGTATGTATGTATTTATAGTCATCCACATACAGTAGTTTCGCTGTTTCACAGCTCATCAGTGCGGCTAGACAGGCAACTACCTCAAGCCAGGATTAAAACCCGACCGTCTGTACCATAGTCAAGGCTCATAACCATTATGCTATCGGCAGCTGCTGAGCGAGTCGTGAGTTTAACGATGTTTTGACATCGTCCGAAATACCTAAGCTCGATTTGTTTACACAAAATGCATCGCTAGGTGTATAAGAATTTTGGGTGAATTTCTGACACCCCTAACACGAAACTGCGAATAAAATATGTAAAACTCGTAATTTCTCTTTTAAAAGTGGGTTGTTTATTTTCTTTATGGAATATACTTCCAAAATAAACTATTAAAGTTGTTTAAAAAATAATAGAAATATTATTTAAAAAGACAAACAAACAAACAGTGTCTACAAAGTGTCGGTGCGCCTTCATGCAGCCATTTTTTTACGTAATGAAATCAATTGAATTTTACGAGTTCATTTTTTTCAATTTTTAAATTTAAAAATCTATCAAAATTTTTGTATTCGTTAAATTTTTACGATATTTTCAGAGTCAATGTGAAATTTTATGCTCTTTCCAATAAACCGAATATAATATTTAAGACAAGCGGGTTTTTTAACTCACGCCCCCATTTTGAAATGTCTATTACAATTTTAATAATTAATTTACCCACCAAAGTTTTATATATCACAAATCGAAGATAAAAGATCAATAAATAATATATTGTAAATTAAAACAAAACAAACAGACAAAAAAAAAAGAACTGTTTTTTGGAAATTTACCTGTAAAGTCCAAAGTGTAAAACCTTTTTTTTTTTTTAAACACGTTGATTTTTTTAAATTGGAAGCCTATGTTCTGCTTATATTGTCCAGTAAGTAATGGACGATAACAACAATTTTTTCTATTTCATTCAATATTTTCTTTTTTTTAGATATTAAAAAAAAAATTCATTCGATAAAAAAGAATGAAAATATAATAAATCAAAAATGTATTTCTTTGAGAAAAGAAAAAAAAATTCCTGGAGTGTTTTTTTTTTTCGAAGGAATAATCTTATGAGTAAAATTTGACTATTTTTAAACTATGGGAACACATATTTCTCCAGGTACAAGGCTACATGCCTAACGCGAACGTGTGGTTTCTATGTCCTTTTGTTCATCCGTAGTTCAAAACAACGAGAAAGATCACTTCCGGTTTTTCGAAAAATGCTTCCACGATCGTCGTTTTTCAAATAGTCGTTTAAAAAATTCTTTTATTTAAAAAATAAATGGAATTTAAAATATAAATATGGATAAATTCTTAACAATGAAGAATGGAACTACACATTGAATTTTTTAGGTAAGTGACTTTTTGGAATTTATATCGATTTTTTTTATACTCGAAGGAAGTACAATTTCGTTGATTTTCTTCAAATCTTTTTTAAAGAAAGCCGATTTAAAAAAAACAAACAAATGTTGCATAATTTGCTATTAAACCTGTCATTTTTGTTTAAAATTTGGTCTTTGCTCCTTTAATTGAAAAAAATTAGGATTTGAATTACATTTTTCAAGTAATTATAAGATTGTAAAAATAGGAGGTCGAATTATTAAATTTTTTTTCACGCATTCTTAAAATCGGTTTCTAACACTGCTAAAGCATCGTTTATATGCTAATGGTAATTCGTGTATCACTTCTCAATATGCTCAACTCAAGATGAGGAGCATTATAGACATACACATACGTGTATGTATGCATATATATATGTATGTATATGTATGTATATATATATATATGTATATGTATGTATGTATATGTCTGTATGTATATATATGTATGTATATATATGTATATGTATGTATATATATGTATATGTATATATATATGTATATGTATGTATATGTATATATATATATATGTATATATATATGTATATGTATGTATATGTATATATATATATGTATGTATGTATATGTATATATATATGTATGTATATGTGTATATATATGTATATGTATATATATATGTAAGTATATGTATGTAGATATGTGTATGCATATGTATGTATATGTATATATATATGTCTGTATATATGTATGTATGTATATATATATGTATGTATATATATGTATATATATGTCTGTATATATGTACTATATATATGTCTGTATGTATGTATATATATATGTATATATATGTATATATATATATGTCTGTATATATGTACGTATATATATGTCTGTATATATGTATATATATATATGTATATATGTCTGTATATATGTACGTATATATACGTACATATATATGTAGTACATATATATATATACATATATATACATACATATATATATGTATATATATATATATGTACTACATATATATGTACGTATATATGTACTACATATATATGTACGTATATATACATGTATGTATGTACATGATATATGAGTAATCAACAATGAAGCAACGGAAAGATGGTCTTCTGTCAAGAAGTGACAATCACCATGTATGTATATGTATGTATGTATATATATATATATATATATATATATATATATATATATAGAGAGAGAGAGAGAGAGAGAGAGAGAGGGGGTGAGAGATAGATTGATACAAGGTGGAACGATAAAATTATCGCCATAGAAAAATCAACATTTCATTTCCTGTTTGATGAAAACTGGTTTTCCTTTTGTGCTGCAGTTGGCCAGTTGTATACAAATCCCAAGGGCCATAGAAGCATTCTATCATGTCTGAAAGTTACACAATGTTCAACGAGAGAGATAAGAGATGCGCCGCTGTACAACTCATGCTTTCTACCCATCCAAATTAGGACCATTGCCAGCACCCTCAAAATGCATCACTGGATTGCTACAAATATCAAGGACGTGCTCAGGGTGACGGAAACAATGTTTTCAGGCACGGTTATTGTCTTTGGTGTGGTTTCAAGTGAGGGCCACATCATGCTACCCCACATCTTCGAAGTCAGCTTGAAAGTCAACACCAAAGTGTACCTGGATGTGCCGAAGAGTATATTGATCCCCTGGTCCAATCAGGTGGTCACTAGCAAACTCTGGGTGTGGCAGCAGGACTCGGCGTCCGTCTACAAGTCTAAAGAGACCCAGACGTGGCTTCACTTTGTACCCTTCTCCTACTGGCCTCTCTCCTTACCCGACTTTAACTCGTTGGACTACTTCGTTTTGTCATACATCGAGAACATCACAAACATGACCTCCCACAACAAAGCCAGCCGGATCGCCGCCATCCACCGAGTATTCGCTAACCTCCTGCCGGCATTTTTGGAAAAGGTTCCGGACCTATATCGAGGCGGTGATTGAGGCTGAAGGTGGCTATATTGTATAGATGTCAGCTCTACCACATAATCAAGTTATCTGAATTGACTTTTTTTTTGTATATAAATGTCTTAAAATAAAGATGTAATGTTGCGACACTTTTATTGTTCCACTCTGTAGATAGATAGATAGATAGATAGATAGATAGATAAATAGATAGATAGATAGATGAAGAGCACACTTTACTACGTAATATTATCCGTAGTATGTTTGGATACAGATAATGAAACTAACGTAATTTGTTTTGAGCAGCTACTTGGATTTTACCCGTAACGGCTGATGTAATATTTCTATTGTCACTTACTGGTATGGCAACTATCATAGCGATAATAGGACAATCACGCCACCGTTTTAAATGACGACGGTAGAGAATCTTTTGTGAATATTAAAGGATTGAGAGTCTCCCTTCAAGCCTGAATAAAGGAATAACGCATTGATAAACAATAATACATTAACAATAACATATATATATATATATTTAATTTTTTATTACAATTCTTAATTTTTTAGATGGAGATTGTCTGTATTATTTTGATTAATCGGACTAATGTTCTCACCTTGAGTGTTATTTCCGCAACGATGTAACCTTCGACCTTAAAGGCCTACTATTCAATATCTTTAGTTACGGAATAGCTGGAAATGTTATCTGCGCGAGCCTTTTCTAGTCTCACACAAAACACACGTTCACATTTCAAGCTATATTACTTGTCATATACATACGCGCACACAAACATAAGCGCTCACGTCCACACACGTACATATATTCACGTTCGCGTGCATACACTCACATTCACGTATATATACACACACGCTAACGTACACATATGTACTCACACACGCGCACACGTACGCACACAGATGGACGACATCACTTCCTTTCGAAGGAAATCCACACATGCGCAAAAGACCAGCGGAAACACCTATAAAAGAAAGAGCAACAAGCGGCTCCTTCTTTTCGGCCCAGCGCGTACCTCACGTCATTTGCTACTATGTGGGGCAAAAAGCTAACAGACCGTACGTACACATTCTCACTCTTTCTCTCTCTATGTACTACTGGTCCCTGAGAACACTTACGCGTAGCTGACTGCCAACTGATGTCAACCCTCTATCCTTTCCTTTGTCTACACGATGGATTGCCATTTCTCGTTCCATTACATTACTAACTTCTTTTCCCACGCGCGAACAAACGATAGTGACCCGAACGTAAGATGAAAACACATTTCCTTTTTCCTTCTACAATACCAGTCCTCTACAAACGATGGTTACACCCGCGCGGACATGAACACATGCTATATCTAAAACATTCTTTCAACAGTAAATAAACGACGTTTATCTTATCCATCAATTGAGTTTTTATTTCCTTCAATTCTATTCGTTTCATTATTTTTTTGTAGCGAGTTAGGGTATTATTATATCCTGGTCCGCAACATATCTCAATTATTAAATCGTTCTCCTCTGATAGGTTTATAAGAGTAGTGGTTGCTGAGCAGAAATCAGAAGCACACCATATTAATGCTGGCGTCCCTCAGGGTTCCATCCTCGGCCAAACTCTCTTCCTGATCTTCATCAATGATCTCCCAAATCACATTTGTAAGGGAAAAGAAGTTTAAGCGAAATGAAATCTCTTTGCCCCAAACAAAATAATAATAATAAAAAAAAAAGGAATAAAACAAAACGACACCTCCTTCTGGTTTAAAATGCACCACATTTATTTTTTAACAAAAACAAGATGAATAAGCAAAGGTCCGATCGGTGAAAGTTCTTTCGAAGTCATTATGATTAGAATGTTAGATGAAAGTCCTTCGTGGAATTAATGAGATTAGAAGGTAAAAGTTTTGTGTGAAAATAATGTCCTTATTTTAAGGTTGGTGTTTTAACTGGCGAAGTTCTCCTTATTTAAAAGTCCCATGAGGAAAGTAATTTGTGAGGAAAGTAATTCGTTGTTATTAATTAGAAAATGTGCGGAATGGGTGCGTGTGTGATATATTTTTATGTAACAAAATATATCTTATTGTAATGGAGATTACGTGTCGGTGTTTGTTTACATTGGTGATAAGGCCACCATTCGCCCATGTATGGAGTATTGCTGCCACATCTGGGCTGGTGCATCTGCTACTAGTCTCTCGCTCCTTGACAAGGTTCAAAAGAGAGTCGCAAACCTGATAGGCCCTGAACTGGCATCTAAGCTTCAGCCTCTGTCCCATCGACGAAATGTTGCATCCCTCTGCCTTTTCTACAAGTATTTTAGTGGTGAATGCTCTGACGAACTGCAATCACTTGTGCCCCCACGACGCGAGCACCCTCGACAAACCCGACAGGCTACTAGATCCCACCCCCACACTGTAGAGATCCCTAGATGTAAAAGATCTTTTTACTCCAATAGTTTCTTCCCCAGAACCGCAAGACTCTGGAATTCCATTCCAGGTCCCTGCTTCCCCAACAGTACTGACGTGCAGAATTTCAAGTGTAACGTGAACCGACACCTTGCTGCCCAAATCCCTACATAGTACCCCAGTAGTTGTTTCCCCTGATAGTAGCCCCCTACACCAAAGTGGCAATTTGCCTTGTTTGGGGTGAAAATGTAATAAAAAAAAAAAAAAAAAAGTATAAAAATAACATAAATAAATACGAAAAATAGTTCAGTAGAAGATGTGCTAGATGTATTTTTATGTATTAAAAAAAAAAATCAACAACAATTACATTCTCAAATGCGTTGGTTTAAAATGTCAGACTCTTAATTTGTGTTTAAGTCAAGAGTTATCTCCCTTTGTTATACTGAATTGGTCATGCAACTCTTGCACACTAAAACATAGATAAAACTCGATAATTCGATAAATTGAATTTTTACTTGTAATTATTTTTCTACTGGATCATTTTTCGTAATTTTTCAAATTTGTATTAATTTCATCAAACCGCGTAAGTACGTAATAATGTTTTCACCTGAAATGCGTTGGTTTAAAAACAAACACCTATGAAACTGAAACTCTGTCACTACCAAAGTAAAAACATTTTAATCTCTTATTTCAGATGATTTTATTTTTAAATTATTTATCATGAAGAAATGCTATCTCGTATAATTCACGCCATTTACCTACTTAAATAAATTGTTACATTTTTTATGGAAATCGCTCCAGACAAGGCGTGAAGCCATATAATGTAAGAGGCTAACAAGAAGGAAAGACAGAACCCACCGTATTGATCAAGGTTAAAAGTAGGGGAAAATAGTCAACAGAAAAAGAGGGTTGCACAAGCCTGCGATTCTTGAACAAAAAAAAAAAAAAAAAAGAAGAAGCTACTTGAATAGGAAGCTGTATTACAATTGGTTACCAAAACGGCGAATTGATGAAGACCACTAGATCAACGAATTAAACGAGCTGGAACAAAGGAAGCAGTGAATAGATCAGACAATTCTGAAGAACGCATGCTATAATTGTATTTATAGAAAAAGCTGAGATTAGCAACATTACGTCTGTATGAGAGACATAAAAATCACAGAGAAAAAGATAGTCTGGGGGCCAATAAAATTGCAGATACGTTTTTACAACTTATTAAGAATCCTCAAATCGGACAGACATTCATCAGCCCAAATATAACAACAGAAATCCATACATGGTTTGAGAGTAGATTTGTAGAGATAGAGAATTGTCTCGGGTGTGAGAAAAAGTTTAGAGCGACAGAGAGAAGTAGAAAGAGCAATGGATTTAATATATTAATATTACTTCTATTTTTTTTTTTACTTGGGAGTCACCACTTATCAAAGCCAAAAGGCCACTGGAGGATAAGGGTTAATTGAATGTAAGGTTGTATTGTAGTAATCGCTAATGGTGTAAATTGAGTAGGATTTGATTATTTATGTGGACGGCTCAACAGGAACTTGTTTACATTGGATTTGAAGGTTACCATGTTGTATTCAACTGGGAAGCAGGACAGCAGAACAGTGTTCCATAGGCGGGCAGTTCTGGGAAAGAAGCTTTGTTAATGGAATCTGCGTTTAGACTTAGGCACAGTTAAAGAGTGGAGGAAATCGTATATAGTGGTTGTAGCTAGTCGAGTGTTTTTTGTGAAAGTTTAGCAAGGGGGGAACCATAGATTGGAATTTGGGGCCAATAAAATTGCAGATACGTTTCTACAACTTAGTAAGAATCCTCAAATCGGACAGAGATTCATCAGCCCAAATATAACAACAGAAAGCCATACATGGTTTGATAGTACATTTGTAGAGATAGAGAATTGTCTCGGGTGGGAGAAAGTGTTTAGAGCGATAGAGAAAAGTAGAAAGAGCAATGGATCTTATATATGTGCTCCAAGAAAGATTTGACGAACAAGAAAGACCAAGAAGTTTCAAAGACCTGTCTGATAATCCTTCGGCTAACATTCATATTTGCGGTGACTTCAATGTCCATAATGTGGAATGTCTGACTCACTCAAATAAGACAGATAATGAGGGGAGGTTCTGTCATGATTTTGCCATTGCCTATGACCTCACTCAGATTGTTCACGAACCCACCCGTGTGCCCGATACTACCGGTCAGTATGCAAGCCTTCTAGATCTTTTTCTCACAACTTCCCCTGACCTATGTTCATGTTCCGTTCTATCTCCTCTGGGATCCTCCAACAACTCCGTTGTATCAGTTAAGATAAAAATGAAATGTAATGAGACTTCAGACGTACCTCTCCACCGTACTGTATATCGGTACTCTATGGTTGACTGGGATAGCTTCCGTACATTCATATCTGACCTACCTCTGCATTCCATGTTTAAAAAGGACGTGTCCTCTACAACATCATACCTGATCAAATGGATAATTGTAGGCATAGACTGATTCATACTATCTTAAAAATTCCAACAAAAACCCAACAGCCAGTCATGGTTCTCCCCAGAATGTGCTGCTGCCATCGCACACAGAAATAACTTTTTCTGTAGCTACCAACGTAATAGATGTACTGAGACTAAAGCTGCTTTCAGGACTGCCACCAACCACTGTAAAAGAGTAATAAAAAATGCAAGAGAGCTATATGCTCAGTCCGTTAAATCCAAAGTACCTGAGCAACGGCTTGGTTCCCACCAGTTTTGGCAAATAGCAAACAGGATTCTGAACAGAAGCGTGCGTTCTATCCCAACCATCATCAATGGACCTGAGGTCATCTCGTCAGCATCAGACAAGGCCAAACTATTTGACGAAGGTCATCAGCTCCCCGTATTTCCTCCTATAACAGAACATACTATGAAACATACAAATATCTGTGCGTGAGGTCGCCAAGCTAATCAAGAACCTTGATTCCAGTAAAGCAACTGGCCCTGACGGCATTCCAGTTATAGTGCTGTAAAAGCTCCAACCAGAACTTGCCCCCATACTTACAAAACTGTTTAAGCGTTGCCTTAAGGAGAAGTGCTTTCCAACACCCTGGAAAACCTCATCAGTATGCCCTGTATTTAAGAATTCAGGTGATAAGTCATCTCCCTCTCAGTACAGACCAATAAGTCTCCTGTGTGTTATGAGTAAGTTGCTGGAATCTATATTAAATAGAGAAGTAGTCAACAACCTTAGCAGAAATAACCTTCATAGTGACACACAATATGGTTTCCGCTCTGCAAGATCTGCCGCAGATGTGCTGACGGTTATATCTCACAGGATTAGTGAATCTCTTGACAAAGGCTTCCTTTCTAGGGCAATTGCTCTTGACATATCAAAGGCCTTCGATAAGGTATGGCATAAGGGCCTACTTCACAAGATTTCCAGCTACGGTATAACTGGAAATGTTTTCTTTATCATTAAATCATTTCTCTCTGATAGGCTCATAAGAGTAGTGGTTGATGGGCAGAAATCAGAGGCCCACAGTATTAATGCTGGAGTCCTTCCGGGGGTCCATCCTGGGCCTAACTCTCTTCCTGATCTACATCAATGATCTCTCAAAACATATACTTAAATCATTCGTTAACATCTATGCTGATGACACTACCATCTATGGCAACACTTCAAAGGCCGTAAATGACAAAGTTCTCTCTGATTCTCTCTCCTCTGATCTTGAGCACGTGGTACAGTGGGGGAAGAGGTGGCTGGTTACTTTTAATGCATCTAAAACCAAGCTCCTATCTTAACATCATCAACGCTCTGCATCCCCCCCCCATCTGGCATCAATTGAAATGGATGGCTCTCGTCTTGGAGAGGCTCCATGTT